>NW_024543249.1:0-41289 GCF_018167655.1 Microtus oregoni
CCAATCAAGGGTGTATTTCAGCTTTTGACTAGAAGAAAATTACTTTTTCCTTAATAAACCACCCATGGTGTTATAACATTATGATAGCAAAGAAAGATAGAAGCAGTAATGTGATGGATCCACTCCCGCCAGCAAGCAGCACTGTACTTTCCTCAGGCATCTCTGCTTCTGAGTACCTGCTATCAGGTGCTGCTCACTCTGGGTGAGGGTCGTCCCTCTTCAGCTAGTCCTTTCTGAGAATGGATTCTATAGATTTTTTTAGCTAATCAAATTGACAATCATGATTAAGCCCTCACAGGCTATAAATCAAGTAATTGGATTACTGCATCATATGATCATTTTAATATCAATTTTTTGCGGAACCAGTAAGTTGTTTTCTAAATTTGCTCTGCTACTTGTCATGTGCACTGACACTATATAAGTTTTCCGTTTTATAAACCAACACTAGTTGTTTTTCTTTCTCTTTTTGACTAAAAGCACTGTAACTACTTTGAAATAATGTCTCTGTTAAATTGCTTTGATTTGCATAATGATAATACGTGATTCTGAATACCTTTTCCCATATCTATTGGTCATTTCTAGGTCTTCTGAGAAATGTCTACTTTGTTCTATTACCTCTTTTGCAGTGGTGCTAAAGGTCAAACTGAGGGCTTTCCCACATGCTAGGGAAGCTTATTACCACTGACTAATGCCCCAAATATACTGTCTATTTTTTAATTGGACCATTTTCTTTTTGATTCCAAGGTGTAAGGGCTCCCCATGTAATCTTGATATTGTTTCCTTTAATTTGCATAGTTTGAAATATTTTCTCTCATTATATTAAATATCTCTCCACTCTGTTAAATCTTTCTCTTGCTGAGGAATTTTGTTACTATGTTTTAAGTCGAATAATCTGTATGAATTGAATTTTTGTGACTAGTGAGAGATTGATGTCTAGTATCCCAATTATGTATATGTATATTCACAATGCTCAGAATCATCTGCCCAATTGATTGTCAGGATTCTGTAGTCATGTATGTGAGTCTAGTGCTATGGTGGTGAAGTCTCAGGTACAAGATAATGCAATGGTCACTTGTCTTCACATCAAAATATCCTCTAACAAGGAGTTCTAGTGTCCGTTTTATGTGACATGGAAGCCTTCTGAGTCTCAGAAGAAGAAATATACTTGGTCTATCACAGCCGTACCATATTGCCTGCTGTATGAAATTTCCTAGGTTCTCTTAAGAACTGTGAAGCACAATTTATCAGCAAATACTGCATGTGTCTAGGGCTCTCTAATGAAAGCAGATAGGTGAATTTTATTTACCTTTCCAGTAATGATAACTCCTTCTAGTTTTTTGAGCTCTTTCTAAATAAGGATATAGAATAGATCTATCATTCTTGCCTTTGAATTCCTAAATCTGTATGATGTGGAGCTTGTATCATTCTTAGAGAGGCACTGCAGTCCTCATTCCCAGATAATTTACAGGGATTCTACAGTTTCTCCAATTTTTTGGTTCTCTGAGTTCCATTAGTTAGCAATAATCTTGGTTTAATCATACAAAACATACTTTTTAATAGTATTGGCAGTCCACAATTACTTAAATAAACCTTGTTTTTGAATAATTAGGCTAATATCACACGCTTATTAGTGAGACAGTGTTCAGAACTAACAATGTTTGAGAAAAGCCATAATGTAACATTTTATTATGTTGTATTAAAAATAGAATCTAATTTGATATAGATGATAGATAGATAGATAGATAGATAGATAGATAAGATAGATATTCCTAGTTTTCCTAGTATTTATCTGTGAGCACAATGGCCTTGAGTCTTCTACACACATTTGTATTGAACAGACTATATTTATGTATACATGTGCATATACAGTAATAATAGTTAAAGAAGGGTTCAAGAATTTGAAAAGAGGGACATGAAAGAAGTTGAAGTAGAGAAAAGACAAATAGAAAAGACGTAAATAAAGTGAGGATATGAAATCATAAAAAAATAAGTAGAAGAAAAAAAGGATCATAATGAGAGTGTCTTTTTAAATATTCTTTATAGATATTTCTGGTTGTTACTATACAGTAAATTTCAGTGAGTGAAATTACTAGGTCATAAGGTTAAAAAACTGTTCAAGTCTTTGCATTGCCAAGTTTCAATCAAAATGATTTTTAGTAATTTACACCTCATCTTCACTGAATATGAGTGCCAGTTTCACAATGTTCTTGCCAGAATTATGTTTCCGTAGCCAATTTTCTAGGTTGATTTCTAAAAAATTCTAATCTCAATTAAGTATTGATTATTTGAAGATTACTTTTTCATAAAAATAATACTATCAAGAAGTATTCTCTTTATGACCCTTGTTAAATTTTATTATGTTTTGTATTTTTCTAATTGGTTTGATGGAAACATGCTCATATATTTAGGTTATTAACTCTGTATTTTTTTATTTTAAAATATTTCTTTTTTAATTTATTTATTTGTTAAAGATTTCTGCTTCATCCCCGCCACCGCCTCCCATTTCCCTCCTCCTCCCCCAATTAGGTACTCCTCTCTCATCAGCTCAAAGAGCAATCAGGGTTCCCTGCCCTGTGGGAAACACCCACCCACCTCCGTCCAGGTCTAGTAAGGTGAGCATCCAAACTGCCTAGGATCCCATAAAGCCAGTACGTGCAGTAGGATCAAAAACCCAGTGCCACTGTTCTTGAGTTCTCAGTAGTCCTCATTGTCTGCTGTGTTCAGTGAGTCCGGTTTTTATCCCATGATTTTTCAGGACCCGGGTCAGCTGGCCTTGGTGAGTTCCCGATAGAAAATCCCTATTGTCTCAGTGTGTGGGTGCACCCCAACGCGGGTCCTGAGTTGCTTGCTCATGCTCTCTCTCCATCTGCTCCTGATTTGGACCTTGAGATTTCAGTCCGGTTCTCCAATGTGGGTCTCTGTCTCTGTCTCCTTTCACTGCCTGATGAAGGTTAATATTCAGGAGGATGCCTATATGTTTTTTCTTTGGGTTCACCTTCTTATTTAGCTTCTCCAGGATCACGAATTATAGGCTCAATGTCCTTTATTTATGGCTAGAAACCAAATATGAGTGAGTACATCCCATGATACCATCTTACACCTGTCAGAATGGCCAAAATAAATAACACCAATGATAGCTTTGCTGGAGAGGTTGTGGAGAAAGGGGTACACTCATCCATTTGCTGGTGGGGAATGCAAACTTGTGCAACACACTTTGGAAAGCTGTGTGGTGGTTTCTCAGGAAATTCCGGGGATCAAACCTACCCCTGGACCCAACAATACCACTCTTGGGAATATACCCCAAGAGATGCCCTATCATACCAACAAAAAGTATATGACACAACTATGTTCATAGCAACATTGTTTGTAATAGCCAGAACCTGGAAACAACCGAGATGCCCTTCAATGGAAGAATGGATGAAGAAAGTGTGGAATATATACATATTAGATTACTACTCAGCAGTAAAAAACAATGACTTCTTGAATTCTGCATACAAATGGACAGAAATAGAAAACACTATCCTGAGTGAGTGTAAGCCAGACCCAAAAAGAGGAACATGGGATGTACTTTGAAGTGACATTTAAATGGTTAATAAGACTAAATGATATGATTACAGATTTAAAAAGGAATATTGGGATGCTACAAAATAGTTCACAGCAACATATCCCAAAGCAGGTGACATGCAGAATATAACAGAAATGAGGGTAAATATTTGTGTTTTAATGGCTATATCTTCCATTTCAATACATTAAAAACATTTGTAGCTCAAACAAAAAAAATAATTTCTGACAGTATTATTTTTCCTTTAATGTTTCATTAAGATTTTTATTTTTTATAATTTCCTTTTGGTTTCATAAATATAATTTCATCATTTTCTCTTTTTGCTTTCCCTTTTCCAACTCCTTTCATGTGGTCCTCCTTTCTTTAATGTATACAGAGAGTCAAAGAGAGAAGTAGTAACATATAGAGAGAAATACATAGTGAAATAAATGTAGCCAACTGAGTTCATTTTTGGTGTTTGTGTTATATGGTTACACAGATGACTGCTTTGTATTGGATAACCAATCAAGAGGTTCATCAGTGGGAGAAACTATTACTGACTCTTTTCATAAGCCATTGGTTGCCTGTAGTTCTTTGTCAACTGATGAGAATCCTTGAGATGGTCCCCTTACTGAGTTTTAATTGCTATTGATGCCATTGTTAGGGAAGAAGACTCCTAGGTTAGATCCAGTTAGAATAATCCGAGGTCACCCACTCTCTAGGACCTCCCCTGTAGGGATAAGTCCAGCCCCTAAGGGGGGCGTGTTCGCCTCGGGCTAATGTTTACCTATAAATCTGGTGAGCTTGCTCACAGTGCTTGCTTCTGCTTTCCTGGTCTCTGCGGGAATGGTGGTTTCTGTAAGTCTATTTCCCCATTAAAGCTGTATATATTTTTACAATCTGTCTGCATTCATTTACGCCATTACATTTTGGCGTCCAATGTCAGCTATTTTGCCCCCGCCCCGGCACGGGGGGCGCAAGCTCGATCTTTCCCAGTCTTTGAGAGCAAGATTAGCTACTGGAGTTTCAGAAAGCACGATTGGACTCAAGCGTGTAGCCCGCTAGCAAACACAGCATGCTCCCGGGTGTGGTTTTTTTTTAGTTCGATACTTGGGCCCAGTGCCGAGTCCGAGATACACTCAGCCTACAGGCCCATGGTAGTGGCGCCCAGACGTGTGGACAACTGAATCCACTGAAGCCTGAGAAATCTTGGGAAAGAGTAAAGCATGTTTTCTTGGTAGCAGCAATTTCTCGAACCTGCTCTGCTTACTAGAGGCAAGCAAGCGCTCTCATCTAAGAGAGGCTTCTTGACTCAGCTTTAGCTGCAAAACCCTGCAGCTCTTAAGAGGTCCTGCCATGAAACACTTAAATGGTGTTGATAAAAGCCAACTGAATGCTTGTTTGTTTTCACCCGTAGCAGGAAAAAAAGTTGGGCTGTTTAAAATGCCTGCTTTCTGGGCCATCCTGCCAGGGCAAAACTCTGACTGTTTGAGGCAGGAGGGCTGACAACAGAGAGAGGATTTGAGTGTTGTCTGTGGACATAAGGCTGTGCCTTACTTGCTGGCAGGGACCTTGAAACACTATAGAATTGTGGCAATAAACATGGCCACCATGAGCCTGGGAAGCTAAGGAATGAGCTGGATCCAGCTGTCACAAGCCACAGCTTTAGTCCTACTGATATTGCTTGGTAAATTAAAAGACTTATGTGGTCAAAAAAAAAAGGACATATTACAGTAAAAGAAAGATTCAAAGAAAAAAAAGAAAACTTTTAAATGATTTACAGTGTGTTAAAAATATGTGCAGGCTAAAAGTTGAAGTTCTTAAAGTAAAAAACAAAAAATAGGAAGAGAGTTGTTGGGTGTGGTCATATACACCATTAATCCCAACACTTGGGAGGACAGAGGGAGATTGACTTCTGTGACTTCTAGGTGTGATAGCACATGCCTTTAATCCCCAAGCCTGGGAGGCAGAGGACAGGCGGATTCTCTTAGAGTTCAAGGACAGCCTGGTCTACAGAGTTATTCCAGGTCAAAGATACAGAGAACCTGTCTCAAAATAGCAAAAAATAAAAGTAAAAAGAAACAAAATAGAGGTTAAAATAAAGCTGCACAACGATGGCTAGCACACAGAGAATCTTGATACTGTATTATGCTCTCTTTGAATTGTTTGAATGCTGAGGATGGAGCAAACAGATGCCAAAAGATATTTGTTTATAAATGCTGCTGAACTAATCCAACATAGATATTTTGAAAATACCTTGACTTCAGAATTTGGATCTAAGGATACGATACTTTGGAAAAGAAATTCTTCTTTTGTTTTCACAGATGATGAGACCCTGTGGATTGCTTCTATTCCAATATGGTATGATGGACCACGCCCTCCTGAAGGGTTGCTATGAACACCTTCAGAAAATTACTTCATTTCAACTGACAACTGAGATGAACCCTAGCAGACAGGTTATACCGTAAAAAGACCTAAATAATAGCACCCCCCATTCAGCAGGAAGCAGTTTGGAGAGAAAAAACTGTGCCCATGATCCCAAATATGGTTTATAAACGTTTTTTTACATTTAAAGGGGGATATGATATAGGTATGAATAATTTATATTGATATGGATTTTGCTTTAGTGATTTAAATTTAAGGTCAATTTTGTTATATGTATATGTGTTTCTGATCTTGATTAAGGTATTGTTATTGTGTAGTTCATGTAAAAATGTAATGCATATAGCTTGTTAATGGATAATCATTAATAATAGTCAAGCTTGTATTCATGTTAGTTAGATTTTCTAGATATATAGATATATATTTCTGTTATATTAGCATTCTTTATATCTTTCAAAGACTACGGAATATGCAATTTAATGTTTTAATAATTTAGGGTTTTATATGACAAGGAGACACTCTGCTCCTGGCAGCACCAATCTGCATCAAGAGGACAATGGGCATCTTAGAGGCTCCTTATGGAGTTTGATAGCGATTTGGGCAAGAAACTGCTCTTGCCTGGAACTATTGCATAAACTGGACACAGAGAACCCGCAGAGAGAGGACTGCTGAACTTGCCTAAAGGTGAGATGATCTTTCGGGGTTCCTGATTCATGAAAGAGTCTACGAGACATTCTGCAGGACACAACAGATAGTGACTGAACTGCCTTTGAAATTTCCTGCTTCATGGAAATATTCTGCTGGAAACTATGGGCCTGTAGGCTGAAGATGGATGCCCCAATGTTACAGAGGAACTTTGGGGTGACTGTCCCAGGCAGCGAGACGTCTCTGTCATTTCTAGAGTTTGAAAGTTTTCTTATTTCTTGTTTGCTTAGTTAATATTGTATCTTTTTGGAGTCTTTGATGGAGTTGAAGAATAGTTAGTTATAGTTATGGTTTTCCTTAGTTATGATAAAGATAAAATAGATATAAATATTGTAATTTTTACTTGATAACTGTTTTTGTTATATGTAATTTTGCTATGTTAAAGTTAAAGCCTTCCTTTTTTTTGTTTAAACAGAAAAAGGGGAAAATGATGGAGGAAGGTCATTGGTTAAAAAATAAAGAAACTGCCTTGGCCCATTTTATTGTTAGAACATAGGTGGGTGGAGTAAATAGAACAGAATACTGGGAGGAAGAGGAAGGGAGTTCAGAGGCCATGCTCCCCTCTCTCAGGCAGACGCAATGAAGCAAGTCACCAGGTCAGACATGCTGAATATTTCCCTGTAAGACTGGTGCTACACAGATTACTAAAACTGGGGTTAGGCAAAATATGAGAATTAGCCCATAAGAGGCTAGAGCTAGTGGGCCAAACAGTGTTTAAAAAGAATACAGTTTGTGTGTTGTTGTTTCTGGTGTAAAGCTAGCCATGCGGGAGCCAGGCAGGACAAAAAGCAGGCCCGCAGCTCCCTCAACACCTCCCACAGTGGGACAAAACCCCTGAGCCCCTTCCCCAACTTTCTTCACTTTTCTAACCAGCCAGCAGGGAGTTTCCTGTTGCTAAGCTCCCACAAAACACAATCCTATGCAGCTACCATCCAAACTACTAGCCACACTCCATCAACAAACCTGCCTATCCTCCTACCATCTCAGTGGAACTTTGAAAGACAACTTGCTCCAATACTGAGGGTACTTGGGAGGGGACCAAGAGCTTGCTACAACACTGAGGGGATTAAGAGGGAGCACCAAGGGAACAAACCAGTAGAGAAGACCAAGAGAGCAGGCATATAGAGACCACAGAGTCTTTCTGAGAGAGATATTGACAGTAAAGAGCAGACAAAGAATAACTCCCAAAACACTTAGAGAGCCACAGCAAGGATTGGATCAAGAAGCAAAGGCACTGCCAGCCTCATTTGAAGGAAGAGGTGGGTAGACACCTATGTAAGAATCCTTCCAACAACCTAAAAAAACAATATAGTAACACCAGAACCCAGTGGTCACACAACAAGAAAACTTGATTATCCTAACCCAGAAGAAGTAGAAGAAAATGACTTTAACTTTCATGAAAATAATAGAAACTTTAAAGAGTAAATGAAAAACTCCCTAAAAGAAATAGAGGAGAAGACAAACAAAAAATTGGAAGAAATTAACAAATCACTCAAAGTAAACCAAGAAAAAAAATCAAACAGGTGAAGGAGACATAACAGAGAAATAAGAGAACTAACAGATGTCATGACTCAAATGGGGCTTAACAGATATCAATAGAACATTCCACCCAAACACAAAAGAATATAACTTCTTCTCAGCACCTTATGAAACCATCTCTAAAACAGATCACATACTTGCTAACAAAACAAACATCCACAAATACAAAAAAATGGAGTAACCCCCTGTGACTCATCAGATCACCATAGATTAGAGTTAAAACTTCACAACAATACTACTCTCAGAAAAACCTACAGACGCATGGAAATTGAACAGTGAACTACTGAACCACCCCTGGGTCAAAGAAAGAAATAATGAAAGAAATTAAAGACTTCCTTGAATTCAATAAAAATGAAGGCACAACATATCCAAATGTATGGAACACTATGAAAGCAGTGCTAAGAGAAAAGTTCATAGCACTAAGTGACCACATATAGAAAAGAGAGAAAGCTCACATTTGTGACTTAACAGCACACTTAAAAGCTCTAAAACAAAAAGAAGTAGACTCACCCAAGAGGAGTAGAAGACAAAAAAATAATCAGATTGAAGGCTGAAAGCAACAAAACACAAACAAAGAAAATAAAACAAAGAATCAATGAAACAAAGAGCTGGTTCTTTGAGAAAATCAACAAGCTAGACAAACCCTTATCCAAACTAATCAAAAGGCAGATAAAGAACATCCAAATTAATAAAATCAGAAATGAAAGGGGGGACATAACGGATACTGAGGAAACTCGGAGAATCATTAGGTCATGCTATGAAAAAAACTTGTACTTCACAAAATTGGAAAATGTAAAAGAAATGGACAATTTTTTAGATAGATATCATATACCAAAATTAAATCAAGACCAGGTGAGCAATTTAAATATGTCTATAAACTGCAAGGAAATAGAAGCTGTCATCAAAAACCTCCCAACCAAAAAACCTTTAAACAAAATCCAACACCCCTTAATGATAAAGGTCTTGGAGAGAGCAGGGATACAAGGAACATATCTAAATATAATAAAATTCAATATACAGCAAGCCGACAGCCAACATCAAATTAAATGGAGAGAAACTCAAAACAATTCCACTAAAATCAGAAAAAAAGACAAGGGTGTCTACTCCCTCCATGTCTCTTCAACATAGTTCTTGAAGTTTTAGCAATAGTAATAAGACAACAAAAGGAGATCAAAGGGATTCGAATTGGAAAGGAAGAAGTCAAACTTTAGTTATTTGCAGATGATATGATAGTGTACATATGTAACCCAAAAAACTCTACCAGAGAATTCCTACAGCAGATCACCTTCAGTGATGTGGCAGAATACAAGATCAACTCAAAAAAAAAAAAATCAATAGCCCTCCTATACACAAATGATAAAGAAGCTGAGAGGGAAATCAGAGAAACATCACCTTCACAATAGCAACAAATAACAAAATATGTTGGGGTAACTCTAACCAAAGAAGTGAGAGACCTATTTCACAAAATCTTTAAGTCTTCGAAGAAAGAAATAGAAGAAGATATCAGAAAATGCAAAGATCTCCCATATTCCTGGATAGATAGGATCAACATAGTAAAATTGGCAATCCCATCCAAAGCAATCTATAGATTAAATGCAATCCCCATGAATATCCCAACACAATTCTTCACAGACCTTGAAAGAACAATAATCAACTTTATATGAAAAAGAAAACAAAAAATACCCAGGATAGGAAAAACAATTCCGTACAATAAAGTAACTTCCAGGAGCATCACCATCCCTGACATCAAACTCTATTACAAAGCTACAGTAATAAAAACAGCTTGGTATTGGCCTAGAAACAGAGAGGTTGACCAATGGAATAAAACCCAAGACCCGTATATTAATCCACACACCTACAAACACCTGAGTTTTAACAAAGAAGCTAAAATTATAAAATGGAAAAAAGAAAGTATCTTCAGCAAATGATGCTCGCATAATTAGATGTCAACATGTAGAAAAATGAAAATAGATCCATGTCTATCGCAAAGCATCAAACTCAATTGCAAATAGATTAAAGACCTTAATATATATCTGACCACACTGAACCTGATAGAAAAGAAAGTGGGAAGTAGTTTCCAATGCATGGACACAGGAGACCACTTCCTAGATATAACTCCAGTAGCACAGACACTTAGAGCAACAATAAATAAATGGGACCTCCCAAAACTGCGAAGTTTCTGTAAAGCAAAGGATACAGTCAATAAGACAAAAACACAGCTTACTGGAGAAGATCTTCACCAACCCCATATGAGACAAAAGACTGATCTCTGAAATATATAAAGAACTCAAAAATTAGACATTAAAATTGTAAATAACCCAATTAAGAAATGGGGTACTGAACTAAACAGATAATAACTCAACAGAATAATCTCAAATGACCAAAAGATACTTAAGGGAATGTTCAACATCCTTAGTTATTAGGGAATTGCAAATCAAATCGACTCTGAGATACCATCTTACACGTGTTAGAATGGCTACAATCAAAAACACTGATGATAGCTTATGCTGGAGAGGATGTGGAGTAAGGGGAACACTCATCCATTGTTGGTAGGAATACAAACTCATACAACCACTTTGGAAATCAGTATGGTGGTTTTTCAGAAAATTGGGCATCAACTTACCTCAGGATCCAGCAATAAACTCTTGGGCATATACCCAAAAGATGCTCAATCATACTACAAAAGTAATTGTTCAACTATGTTTATAGCAGCATTATTTGTAATAACCAGAACCTGGAAACAACCTAGATGCCCCTCAACTGAAGAATGGATGAAGAAAATGTAGCACATTTACACATGACAGTACTACACAGTGATTAAAAAAAAAACAATGACATCTTGAATTTTGCATGCAAATAGATGGAATTAGAAAACACTATTATGAGTGTCCAAGATTTTTTTATTTGCTAGTGTGTAACCAATTTGCTAATTATTGATCTAACTTTGTTATTTTGTTTCCAATCTCAGCATTATTGAGTATGCTTCCTAGAATCAAATTTTTCAATGCCCCCCTAACTATTTGAGTTTGTGTAAATAAACAAATCTAACACAAACAGCTTTATATTTGGGAGTGTGTATAGTGCCTTTTGTCCAAATACACCATAAGATATAACTAATTTCTGGTAGAAAGAGATTTTACTCAGTGACATAGATATTTGATATTGTGACTTCATTTAAATTCTTTTCATTTATTTATCAAATTTACAAAGTTCTACAGTTGGGGGCTCCATATGATTTTCAAAAGTCATTAGTGTTAGTCATATTCCCTCTTTACTCTGCCCTCCCTTTCTTACCCACTTAAATTTTCATATATTAGTTTCTTTTTTGATCTCTTTATAACACTACATTCTGTTTTCCCTTTCTTGGAAGATCCTCTCCCCCACTGTTTGTTCCCTTACTAGCTAACAAAACATATAATTTTTGTTAACTCAAAATTTAACAAATAAAGAAAAAAACATGTTTATGTTTTTACAAAGTGTCACTGCTCTAACAGACCACAGAACCTCTGAATCTTACAAAAGATAAGGCATGAGGGTTTTTGGTTCACTGTCTCCAATCATTATTATCATGAACTCCTGCAATTTTTCTCTCCCATTACAAGAATGAGAAGTATTTAAAGACTATGCAATGAATTTTTTGCTATTGTTACAATGTTAATTTTTTTTTAAAATGCCAGTTTCCTTTCTCAGTCCTACTTATTTCTCTTTGAAATAATATTTTTATTATCTTAAAATCAAACTATCCTTTAATATTATAAAATGGAGCACCAAATACCTAACAAAGCTTAGACTACATTTTGACAATTTTGATTTCTGAAACCAAGTTTACCTGAGGAAAACCTGAAAATTATATACATGCTTGCTGAGCTTATCTTTAAAAACCTTGTCATATCTTAATTAGCTTTAGTGCATTGTCTAGATAGCTAGATAGCATGATCAAGAAACTCCAGGACTAAACTATAATGTATGAAAATATTTTGTTTTTAATTTGTAAAAACTATTTTAGTGCATGTGTGTGTGGGGAGAGGTGATGCACATGCCACAGGACATGTGTGGTAAGAAGAGGAAAGCTTTGTGGAGTACTCCCCTTACAGTTTTTTGGCTTTACATTAGGCTTTTGCAACAAATACTTTATCCTATAAGCCCTCCAATCAGACTAGAGCTTTTTTCATATATTTTCATCCATGTTTTGAAATCAAATATTCCTGCTAAGCTATTCACTGTTCTTTAGTATGGTGAGGAAATAATTTAAAAGTATAGATATACAATATTTTCAGCATTTATCTGTTTATCTTTTTATTTGAAAAAAGGATATAAAAATTGACTATGAAACAAACATAGTTTTATTGGGTTAGACACTGAAAGTCACATGAATAAATGAATTTGTTATATTTAAGGTATCAAAGTGCGTGACCATCAATATTTCTTATTGAAGAGTATATTTCTCACTTTAAAATATGAGTCAATATCCATTAAAAATGCAAGCATGCAAACAATTGAAGGTAGGCATGTAAAATGTTCTTATAGGGGCAGTTACAGTGGACCTTGTCATTGATAAAAATATAATTAACAAACTCCACCAACATACAGAACGAATATGCTTAACTACTGTAAATACCTAAATTGTCACTAATATTTTAGTTCCATTATTTAACACATAGTCAGAAGGAACTGAGGCACTATTTTTACTTAAATATGATCTGTAAATAATGGGCCTACAGTTGCTGGGTTTTGTTCAGAGAGGATTTCATAACACTGAATGGCCTTGCAGTTCATTCTCTAGCCCAAACTGACCTTTAAAATCATGGCCCTTCTTATGCCTTGAGTGGTGATGAGCTTGTAGGCATGAGCCACACTGTCAGGATCTAACGTGCCTAGAGAAATCTGTGTTACCCTACTGTTTGCACTATATCTTTTGAAAACTAAAATTGTTAACATTCAGAAGACATTCAGACACTATCAAGAATCTATGGATCTTTTTTTCCATTTCAGGCCATAGATAATAGATGAAAAATCTAGTTAACTAATCTTTGATCAACACTACTGTGTCAGTCAATGTTCTCACACTATAAACAAAAGATATAAGCAATGCAGACAACATTCCTGCCCTCTTAATGCTTTGTATTTGACGCTGAACTTGTGTTTTAATATTTAAAAAGAAAATAAAGTTTGGGAAGCAAAAAGCAAATATTATTTTGGTGGTCTATATTATTTCCAGAATGACAAATTAAAAATGATGAAATATGATCAGAATAAAACCAGACAGTTCTAAGAAGCAAAATTTTTAGAATAAGAAGTGTTATGGGTGAATGCAGAGCTGCACCGAGCCACTGGGCCATGACCAGTACTCACCAGGGGCCTTCTTGTTTTTTGTGGACTGTGTTAGCATGGTGGACTGTCTTAGTTAGTGTTTCTTTTCTGTAAAGAGACAGAATGACCACAGCAACTTTTATAAAAGAAGATCATTTAATTGGAGTTGCTTACATTTTTAGGGGTTCAGTCCTTTATTGCCATGGGAGGAAGAAAGGCAGCAAACAGGCAGACATGATGCTGGAGAAGTAACCGAGAGTAAGAAATATTGACTCAAAGGCAACAGGAAGTGCTTTATCTCACTGGGCATGACATGAGCATACATGAGACTTCAAGACCTACCTCCAAAGTGACATGCTTCCTCCAACAAGGCCATGTCTATTCCAACAAAGCCACACTCCTAATAGTGCTACTCTTTCTGTGGACCATTTTCTTTCAAACCTCTATATTCCACTCCCTCGAACCCCAAAGTCTTGTAGTCATATCATAAGGCAAAAATGCATTCACTCCAACTTCAAAAGTCCCCAACATACTTCTATAGCAGTACCAACCTTATTAAAAAGCTTAAAATTCAATGTCATTTTAGAGATTCATGCAATCTCTTAACTGTAATTCCTTGTAAAATCAAAATCAAAAAGCAGATCTCATACTTCTAGCATATAATGGCACAGGATATACTTTACTATTCAAAAACACAGGGAAGGGAGCATAATGAGGAAATACTGGACCAAAGCAAGACCAAAACCCAGATGGGCAAATACTAAACTATGCATCTCCATGTTTGATGCCAAAATGCCCTTCTGATCTCCAACTCTTTTCAGCTTTGTTGACTGCAACTCACTTCTCTCTTTCTCTCTTGGGCTGATTCCACCCCTGGCCAGTATCCCATGACTCTGGCAGCTCTAACATCATGGGGTCTCCAAAGCAATCCAGACTTCAACATCACAGCTCCATGAAATGGTTTCTCTACGTCTCCATTCAGGAATACCCCTGACATATGCCTGGCCTCAGCTGCTTTCTTTAGATGACTAAAGGAGGAAAATTCCATAGCCCCTTTCTTCTATACTTAACTCTAAAGTCAGAACCATGTGGCTGAAGCTGGCAAAATCTGCTGCTTACTGGGTCTTGTAAGAGGCTGCAAGTTCATTTCCCAACTGCCCGGCAGCTCAGACTCAAAATAATCACACTGAAACTATACTATTTAAAACATTGCTTGGCCAATTACTGTAGCATATTTCTAGCAAGCTCTTACATATTAAATTAACCCATTTCTATTATTTTATATTTTACCATGAAGATTGTGGCCTACAGGCAAAGTTCAGGTTGACAGTTTATCTCTTTCTCCTCTGGGCTCCATGGCATCTCACTGACTCTGCCTTCTTTCTCCCAGCATCCAGTTTAGTTTTCCCCACCTAGCTCTATTTTGCTAAGTCACTGGCCAAAATAGTTCCTTTATTCATTAACCAATAAAAGCAACACATAGACAGTAGGACTTCTCAAAAACCAACTGAGGCTGGAACATGTCCTCTCATTCAATTATATCTTTACCATCTTTCTGTTTTCCACGATTTTATTCACTACTTAAACATGGCTTTCTTGAAGCTTGCTCTGTAGACTAGGCTGGTCTCAAACTCAGAGATCTGCCAGCTTCTATGTTCTGGGTACTGCAATTAAAGGTATGTACAATCATACCCTGCTCTAAGCTTTTCCTTTAATTCCTTTTCACAAGTCAGGAACTTAGCTAGGTTGGGATTTTTCTCTGAGGTCACCACTCCCTTTATTCTATTTTTTAACATGTTTATCTCCTTGAATACAGGACTTGACTCAATTCTGCTTTCTGGTGCTCCTTTTCTCCTCAAATAATTTTCCTTTCTCCTTCCATCATATATCTTCATTAGAGTTAGCACTAGTAACGACACAACAGAATCTATACTAGTCTGTTTTGATATTTCCTCTGCCAAGGGAATTAAACCAAAACACTTCACTTTAGCCTCATGCACACTCTTCATACAAGGGCAAAAAGCAGCTGCATTCTTCACCAAAATATCACAGAACCAGTCTCGAAGCCACATGCTAACATTTATCTCCTCTGTAACCTCTTGATCCAGACATACACAGTTAAAATCACACTTGGCACCACAATCTTCCATGCTTCTACAAGGTTGGCCCATTAAGCAGCACTTAAATCATTCAAATGCTTTTCTAATTCACATCCCCAAGCTTAGTATTCTTTCAAACCAAAACATAATAAGGTTAATCACAGCGATACCAATTTCTATCTTATTTAAGGTTTCTATTGTTATGAAGAGACACCATCACCATGACAACTCTTAGAGAAAACATTAGTTGAGGTGATGGTTTACAGTTTCAGAGGTTTAGTCCATTATCACCATGGTGGTAATCATGAAAGCATTCAAGCAGACATGGTGTTAGAAAAGTAGCTGAAATTCCTACATCTGGCCTCAAAGGCAGCAGAAAGTGGTCTGAGACATTGGACATGGCTTGAGCATATAAAAGACCTCAAAGCCCACCTCCACAGTAGCACACTTACTCCAACAAGGTCATATCTACTTCAACAAAACCTTGCCTCATAATTGTGTCACTCCCAGCCGGGCGGTGGTGGCACACGCCTTTAATCCCAGCACTTGGGAGGCAGAGGCAGGCGGATCTCTGTGAGTTCGAGACCAGCCTGGTCTACAGAGTTAGTTCCAGGACAGGCTCCAAAGCCACAGAGAAACCCTGTCTCAAAAAAACAAAAAAAAAATTATTGTGTCACTCCCTTTAGGAGTCATTTTCTTTCAAACCACCGTAAGGGTCATCTTGATGTCTGTGGCCTATGCAGCAGCCTGAAGCCATGTTTATGTCCATGGGCCATGCTGTCCCCTAGGGACGAGATTGCTATAGGTGACCTATGCAAACTCCTGGGGCCATGGTAATGTCCGGGTCCATCCTGTAATAGAAGAACATGTCTGGGTCCATGATTGTACCGAAGCTGGGTTCTGTGTTGATGGCCATGGCCCATGCTAGCAATGATGGCCATGTGAATATCTATGGTCTGCACGGCCACCTGAGACCATGTTGGTATCTGTCAGCCATGCTTCTGCCGGGTGCAATAATGATCTGAGAGCTTGCACTGCCACTTGCAGCATGTTGATGTCAGAGGTCTAGGCTTCCACTGAAGGCCTAGTCTTGACCTGTGGTTCCACTGCAGCCAGGAGCCATGTTCTTGATCTGAGCTGTCACAAGAGACAATCTGGAGACCTGTGATAGCTGCTGCTGCTGACTATGAAATGCAAGGAGGCTGATTTTGCTGTGTTATCAATGACTGTAGACCCAGGGTTTATTTAGATGGAGGGACATGAAAGGCTTCTCTGACAACCCTACACCCAATCCCCACCCCCAAATAACAGCTTAGACAGGAAGCCACAAAAGTGAAGTCTTTAAATATATTATATGGATGGTGAAGCGTGATTTTACACAGTTGATGACCGCTGGTGGGTGTGGAGGAGGGGAAGGGCTCTGCTCTATTTAAGGGGCAGGGCACTGAGAGTTTGGGAATGATCAAGTGAGTATACAGAGAATATAAATTTGATCTTTTGTATTATTCTTATTTTTATTTTTACTTTTTTGGGGGGGTTGGTCACAAGATGGGAGAGTGGACATGGAAGGACTAGAAAGCAAACATGATCAGGATGCATGATATGCAATTCCCAGAGAATTAATAAAATGTTATGCTGAAAAAAGTTGAAATGATGATTTTTCATAGACTAAAAAAATAAAATAAAGTGGAATGTAGCACACAAAATCAAGAAAAGTCTGTCATTTTTTTCTAAAGTTAATTCTTTTTAGGGGATTAAAACTAGCCATATAATCATATATGACTGATTATACCTTAAACACATCTTCAAATAATTTTACTTAAATAATTATTGAGCCTTTATTCTGATTCAGAAACTATCTATGTTAAAGATACAGCAATAAACATACTATTTATACTCTGGTCTCTATTCTGGAGTGTATCTCCACAGTGGTGGATATGACGAAGTGTACAGGGTCTTGTCTGAACATATAGTAAATTTCCCACAAGTTGAGAGGGTAAAAGAAGCAACATTTTTGAGGAAAGAAAACATTTTATTTGATATAAGAAAGCTAAATTAGGAAGAGAGATAAGGCAGAGGAAAGAGTGTTTCAGACTAAAAGAATAGCATATGTGAAGGTCTAGAATAAGAGAAAGGGCAAGGCATGTTCTGAGAACAGAAAGAGGATCAGAGTGTCTGGAGGGGAAAAAGCCAGATTGTGCTGGGACTCTAAAAATAAGATAATGATTTTTGGATGTTTTCCATTGAACAGAATTAGTCATGTGAATATTTTTGCATTTACATTTTCAAAGATTATCCTGTAGAGTGTAAAGAATGGCTTAGTAAAGGCAAGGATATGGTAGAGGCTATGAAAAGATGCGTTTTAAAGTTCCATTTCCAAGGCTATCACTGGAAAATTTTTCAGTATTTGAAGGAAGGGATTTAGAAGGGTTTTAATAAAATTCAGAATTACAGGATTTAAAATTATATTTTCCTATAGATATTTATTTATTTATGTGTGTGTGTGTGTGTGTGTGTGTGTGTGTTTATACACAATTTGCAGTAGTCAGTTCTCTACTTCTACCATGTGGGACCCAGGAAACAAACTCGGGTAGTCGGGCTTTGGGGAAAATACCTATACCCATTAAAGCATCTCCCAAGTCCCAGTATTATGGGATTTAAAACAAGTGTTGCCTAAAGTATTTTTCTCTACATGCATCTTGAAATTCATGGATGAAAGAACCCAGAGTTCTCTCTCCAACTTCACACAATGTAAATCATATATTCCTCTGAAAGTGTATCAGCTCACTCAATAAATTTTTGACCTTATCACCTACGATGATTATTTGAGTATTAAAGATAACATTGTTAGCAAAACAGCAATGTCTGTTATTCTTTGGATGATACCCTAAGGAAGACAGACAGGCAATGAAAGTAACATAATATCGAATAATAAAGATATAAAGAAATACTGTTTTATAGAAAGAACCATGACTACTATTGGCAAATGTGATTGATTAAATATGTGCCTAAATTAGGTGGTCTGAGTAGGTATCTTTTTCAAAATTATATTTTCTATAATTGAGATTCCAAGAATATTGTTCAAGATTACAGTGCAAAGTATTCTATGAAGAGAGACAAAAAACGGGTTCTTAGAAAAGCAAGAGTATATGTAATCAGAGAGTACAAGAGCCAGAGGCAATGGATGAATACAAGGAAGCAGTATCTTCCGGACACAGCAGGGAGCTGAGTAGCAGTGCAGGAAAATCTAACTTTAACTCCTGTATACGAACTCACGTCAGTTGTGACAGCATGTACAAGAATTGTGCAATTTAAGTCAGACCAAATCCTAGCAAGAAGATGGGACGTGAGTGGGAAGAACTACCCCTCGCTGTGGAGTTCTTAGTAATTGTCAGCTGGTGGAAGAAGAATGATCAGTTTTTTCTAAAAGTGTAGTCCCTGGTAAATGGACTATGCTCCAGACAAAGGCCAGACAATTGGCACAAATTTCCCTCAGTTAAAAAAAAAATAAAGAATGTGAAGTTGGCTAGAAAGGGAAAGGAGGTTGGATCCCAGATAATTTGGGTGTGGGAAAGGAAGGGTGAATGTGATCCAAACACATTGTGTGAAATTCTCAAAGAACTAATGAAAATATTTTAAAATTTTGAAAAAGAAATATTAAATAAAACAACAATATCCAGAAATATCAAAGTGGACCAGTCTTAACAAGCAAGAGATAGAGTGGAAGGAGATTGGATCAGACAGTTAAGTACTGAAGATTACATAATTTATGGCATCATGGGATATTGTGAGGAGTTAGACTCTAATTTTAAGTTCTATGAGAAAGCACTAACTATAAGCAAAAGGAAAAAAAATAGTTCAAATTTACCAAATGGATCATTTTTATTTTCAATAAGAAGGCCTTCAAAAGGAAATAAATCAACCCAAGGTTTGAGGAGCAGTAAAGAGATTAATTGCAGCCACCTGTGAGTTCAGATTAGCAGTAATGGTGTCTCTTAGGATGTGAAGTGAACTTATACCAGTTACACAAAAACACAAGGAACAATCAAAAGGAAACATCATATACAGTAATCTAAAAAATTGATTCCATGGTTTAGAAAGGTTTGATGTCTGTTATGTGGTAAAATTTAAAAATAAATTAAAAGTTTCAAGGATAAGCCTTGAAATTGTTTACAGATTTTTGGCTATACTATTGACTGTCTCATATTCTGACAGTAGGAAAGTAAGATAGCCTATTTGTTTCAGCCCAAAAAGCAAATAATACCAAAACTTCATTTGCTTTATAGCTTATTTTACTTATGAAGCAAGAAGAAAAAGAATTCTTTTCTTTGGGAGAAACTTACTTTTTGCAACAATGAGCACATGTATTAAATCACTTTCTTTCTTGACATTGATAATAGACTGAGTAAGGCAGAAAGAAATGAGCAAAGAGCAGAAATCCTCGCATTTCAAATGGTCATGGTTCTAGCTCACAGTCTTCAGTAAATTCATGTCTGTATAGTCAGTCAGTTAAATTCGCCTTTCCTTGCTTGTCTTCAATTCTTTTCCATAATGACTATTATTCAAGTGACTGTCAAGCCTTTGCATTATGACAATTTAAATTAGTGTTTTGATAGTTCTCCTTTAGAAAGGAGGTAACAAAGAAGACAGATGACAAATAAATGACAAAAACTATACAAACTAGAGATACTGTACCCCAGTAAAACCAATCTAAGTTTCATCTTATTACTGGGTTGCTGAGTACCAAGAATGTATCTAGCAACATATTTAGTAGGTACTTTATTAACATAACCTAAGATTTTTTTTAGTTTATAGAACATACACAATTGATAGGGACTTAATAAATGGCTGGTTATTTAAGCTCAGATATAACTTATCAAGTAATTAAACAATGAGGGATTAAAAATTAAATTTCAATATCAACTTGTCCCAATTTTCACAATGATTGGCAATGTTGAACCTATAATATGAACTGAAGTCTAATTCACGAATGCATGCAGTTTCCTCATTATCACTGATCATTGAATGATGATGGAAATAATTGAACAACTCTAACAATGAAAGATTGCTTATCACTAGAAATAAATTAAAAAGTATTTTATTTAATCTAGCCTCTATAAACCATCATTTCAAGATACAATAATTACAATATACTATATATATTTCATGAGTCTTTAAAATCTGATGTGTATTTTATCACCTTGATGGATTTTACACTTTTGCCTACTATCCTGGTCAGCTTTGTGTCAAGTTGACACAAGCTAGACACAAGTTAGAGTCATCTGAACAGAGGGAACCTCAATTGAGAGAAAATTAGTCCAAAAGTTCCAGCTGTAGACCATTTCTTAAGTGCTTTGGGAGGGCCCATCCCATTGTGGATGGTGCCATCCATGAGGCTCCAGGTCCCTGTCCTGCTCAAGTTCCTACCCTCAATGATTTTGATGATGAACTATTATACAGAACTGTAAGCAAAATAAACCCTTTCTTTCCAAATTTGCTTTTCCATCATGTTGTTTCATTACAGCAATAGTAACACTAAATAATATGTAGTTTTCCTTTGTAACAAAGAGAATCACTTTATTGTAATGAACAGCTAGACTGAGGTAGCTAGTGGAACAAACTCTGTACATCTCAGTGAGCTTCTATGCACTTAGAATGGCCTTTCTGAAGTCATGATCTTCACTTCAGGGTCTTACATTTTCATTATTAAATACATTATATACACTCATTCACTGCAAAAAGGAAAGGAAAAAAGTTTTATATCCTCTTTCCTGAGTTGTATGTCCTTCTGTCTGCATTTAGTCCTTTCGCATGACCTAACATTACCCTTTCTTGGTCTTATTTCTTATACTTATAAAGATCACATGCTCCACTTAACAAGCTGCAAATTACTATATCATAATATAAGCACAGGCCGGGCGGTGGTGGCGCACGCCTTTAATCCCAGCACTCGGGAGGCAGAGGCAGGCGGATCTCTGGGAGTTCGAGGCCAGCCTGGTCTACAAAAGCTAGTTCCGGGACAGGCACCAAAGCTACAGAGAAACCCTGTCTCAAAAAAAATAAAAAAAAATAAAAAAAAATAAAAAATAAAATAAATAATATAAGCACAAAACCACAATGATTATCTGGAATTTTTAAAGTTCCCATTTATACCTAGCATTCAGTCATGAAACTTCTTTATGTACAGTTAATTTTATAGTCTTTAGCTAAGCAAATTAGGAAGGATATTAATAATAGTAACAAATAAAGGCACTAAGTCAGTGGTTCTCACACTTTCTAATACTGTGACCCTTTAACACAGTTTCTCATGTTGTGGCAACCACTAACCACAATATTATTTCATTGTTAATTCATAACTATAATTTCACTTCTGTTAAGAACTGTAATGCAACCAAATATGAGTGAGTACATCCCATGTTCCTCTTTTTGGGTCTGGCTTACCTCACTCAGGATAGTGTTTTCTATTTCTTTCCATTTGTATGCAAATTTAAAGAAGTCATTGTTTTTTACTACTGAGTAGTACTCTAATATGTATATATTCCACACTTTCTTCATCCATTCTTCCATTGAAGGGCATCTCGGTTTTTTCCAGGTTCTGGCTATTACAAACAATGTTGCTATGAACATAGTTGTGCATATACTTTTGTTGTGTGATAGGGCATCTCTTGGGTATATTCCCAAGAGTTGTATTGCTGGGTCCAGGGGTAGGTTGATCCCGAATTTCCTGAGAAACCGCCACACTGCTTTCCAAAGTGGTTGCACAAGTTTGCATTCCCACCAGCAATGGATGAGTGTACCCCTTTCTCCACAACCTCTCCAGCAAAGGCTATTATTGGTGTTTTTTATTTTAGCCATTCTGACAGGTGTAAGATGGTATCTTAAAGTTGTCTTGATTTGCATTTCTCTGATCGCTAAGGAGGTTGAGCGTGAACTTAAGTGTCTTTTGGCCATTTGAATTTCTTCTGTTGAAAATTCTAGGTTCAGCTCAGTGCCCCATTTTATAATTGGGTTGATTAGCCTTTTACGGTCTAGTTTCTTGAGATCTTTATATATTTTGGAGATCAGACCTTTGTCAGTTTCGGGGTTGGTGAAGATCTTCTTCCAGTCAGTGGGTTGCCTTTTTGTCTTAGTGACAGTGTCCTTTGCTTTCCAGAAGCTTCTCAGTCTCAGGAGGTCCCATTTATTCAATGAGGCCCTTAGTGACTGTGCTGATGGGGTTATACGTAGGAAGTGGTCTCCTGTGCCCGTTGAGCCTATAATTCGTGATCCTAGAGAAGCTAAATAAGAAGGTGAACCTAAAGAAAAACATATAGGCATCCTCCTGAATATTAACATTCATCAGGCAGTGAAAGGAGACAGAGACAGAGACTCACATTGGAGAACTGGACTGAAATCTCAAGGTCCAAATCAGGAGCAGAAAGAGAGAGAGCACGAGCAAGGAACTCAGGACTGCGAGGGGTGCACCCACACACTGAGACAATGGGAATGTTCTATCGGGAACTCACCAAGGCCAGCTGGCCCAGGTCTGAAAAATCATGGGATAAAACCGGACTCGCTGAACATAGCGGACAATGAGGACTACTGAGAACTCAAGAACAATGGGTTTTTGATCCTACTGCACTTACTGGCTTTGTGGGAGCCTAGGCAGTTTGGATGCTCACCTTACTAGACCTGGATGGAGGTGGGTGGTTCTTGGACTTCCCACAGGGCAGGGAACCCTGATTGCTCTTTGGGCTGATAAGGGAGAGGGACTTGATTGGGGGAGGGGGAGGGAAATGGAAGGCGGTGGCAGGGATGAGGCAGAAATCTTTAATAAATTAATAAATTTAAAAAAATAAAAAAGAACTGTAATGCAAATATATTATATATGCCGAATATATGATATGCAGCATTCAAGAGGGTAACAATCCATAGGTTGTGAACTGATACTCTAAATGAATAAATAAATGGGAAAAAATTAAATTTAAAATTTAAATTAAATCTGCCTTTAACCTCTACCTCAAAACATGAAAAAAATGCTATTTTTAACTTTGTACGGAAAATTAGGCATCCATTTTAATAAAAACGAAGCACCTCATAAGACTTTTTCATACTTCCATCTTTTTACATTTCTTTTAATCTATGTATACATGCATTTGCAAAATATTTAGTTAGACTTTCAGTTAACATTTTACAAGTATACATGGCCATTTCTGACCCTAAATTTATGTTTTTGATTATGTTCTGTTAAGAAATAAGCATATTTGGGGATGATAAGGAAACCTATATGCTCATCAAATGCGGTAATGCACTCCTAGTTTGCATTTGGATAGGCTAAAAAGAGATTATATAACTCTCCAAAAATAGGAATGTGTCTAGAGAAAGGTGTCTTCCCACAAAGGGGAAAGACAGGAAAAATGTCAGAAGACAGGTGGACAAAACAGAGAAGTCTTCTATTTTAGAGCAATGGTGAAGCCTCATCAGAGGTGTCCAAGGGCGATAGAAACTTTGAGTCTTATAGTTGCAAGGTTTTTATCGTATTACTATCCAGCATCTAAAGAAAGAGCTGTTGTTGTTTATGCAAACTAAAAAGCCTCTAACTTGGTCAAAATAGGCTTTGAAGAGCTAATTTAAAAATACTTATATTTACAAAAATGTTGAACTCCACAATAGTTGAGATAGAACCAGTAGGCCAAAACTCTGAACAAAAAATACAGTGCTTATAAATGGGTAAGACTATCTTCATTTGCAATATTGGCCTTTCAAATAGTATAAAGCGAAGAAATTTTGTTTTATGTTACTTATTAGACTACAATATTCATAATTACCTTCAGTTCTGAAGCTTCATTTCCCAAAAGACCCACCTCTCTTATACTTCAGCATGAAGCATCTTCCTTGAGATTACAGTATGGCAAATGTTAACTCCTGTTTCCCTAGCATCCCTTTTTCCTGTAGCAATGCATTGCTTATAAAGTATCATGTCCAATGGTAACTAAGTAACTAAAATTGTTCTACTAGACGCATCCAAATTTAGGTGCTGAAAGGTTAATATGTGTTCCACATGAATAGAATTATGTTCCTTAAATAAATCAAACACATAGGCAATTAGATTACATATTAAAAACAGAAATTACTTGAGGTCAGAAAAACATTCAAAAGCCTCTCAAAATATAACATTGGATCCATTATTTCAAATTTTAATTATTCCTGATTTGACCTCATTAAATCAAGTAACTTAATTGATAAAATCAGGGATTAATTGTACTGATTTCTTTCCAATTTTATTACTATATATTAAAAATTACTGAATCACAAATGTATATAATGCCAACTACTGGCATTATAGTGGAAATTATATAATTGTCCCAATAAAAAGTACCATAAAAATAAGTTATCGATAAGTTACATAAAAATGATATTTAGACTTTAAAAAGGGTATAACTGTTTCAATTGAGATGAAACATAATCATAAGAATGATAAATCATAAAAATTTAAATTATAAATGAATTCAAGCATAATACTTTATAAATATACATGAATAAGAGTCATGGTTATCTTATTAGTGGATTTATGGAAATTTTAATTTATTTATACATTTTATAACTTTTTAGATCAAAAGTGTGTGACTTCATTTTGATTAAGACATTTTTTTTAAAATTAGTGCCTGATGTATTGCTTTAAATACATAACCATGAGTCATTTAATTTAAAAACAAAATATTCATCACTATAAAATCAACAATTATCCTGTCACCTAGAACACAGTAGGTGATTAAAATTTTAAGTCAAAGAAAAATCATATATGTTATTGCTTTTTGAGGCAAACATATCTAGAGCCATTAACTTGAAAAAGGTACTTAGAGTAAAATGCTGCAGGATAGAAATAATGATTTCAAAGGTATAAGAGAATTTTGACCTGTGAAAGACGCTAAACTATAATGATGAACTGCAAGTCTGCAAATTAGATTTAAAGTTCTTGACAGTTTTTCTGGATTAGCATGTTTGACATCTACATTCACTACAAAGAATCACTGACATGATTTTTGTCAAGTGAGATTCTTGTTAGCTTGTGCTTATCATAACTCAATAAAGGTGATGTTTGAGTCTGAGAAAATCCCTAATTCAAATCTTTGTTTTCACAATGTGGTTCATTAGCCACCCAACTTTTTATTTGAATAGTAATGAATACATCTGATTAATGTCTTCAAACTGAAATCAACTATTTGACTTTGTTTGGAATGTAAAATGTACAGCCAACTTTGAATAATAAGAACCATGATTAATTGATGTCAGAGTAATAATGTGCACTGCAATTTTCCCAGTATTGTTGAAATATTAAACTACTCGATAAGGCTAAAACGGCATTATAGAAAAATTTCAAGATGAGCTATATAAACTTTACACTAATAACAAGATCTTGATGGTGTCACTTTTCATAACCAATAGGTAGATGGCATGGCATTTCTAAGCAAAAGAATATACAGACCACATTCCTTGTAAATTTAAAACACTAGGATACGTTCTTCCCACTTTCATAATAAGTGGTTAAGAAGAAATTCATAAAGCTTTCAGATTCATCTTGCTGGTGATTTCCCATTTGTCAAATTTTGTATGTTAACCTGGCTGAAAATGAGTGAGGACTTCTATTTTAATAGGTATTTTTTCCTTAGTATTAATCATATTTATTCTCTCATACTTTCACCAAGCTCAACACTCTGTCATAAACTAAAGATTATATCAAATGCCATCTCTGCAACTCTTCCAAGAGAGAAATATACTTTTTTTCTTCTAGTAGGACTTCATGTATATATGGTACTGAAAGACATTGTCAATATATATTTTTGGTTTTGTTATTGCTGTTTTTGTTGTTTTGCTGTTTTTTGTACTGATCACATACAAGCCCCCAATAAACCCATCCAGAAATTTCCCTCTGACAATTGGTAACAAACTAGATTCACTTATGTTTTTGTTAGTTTTTTGTTACCATGATGCAAAGCTAGACTAAACATGGAAGAGGGAACCTCAACTGAGAAATGCTCCTACAAGGTTGATCTTTGGGCAAGCTTATGCGCATTTTCTTCCCTGGTAGTTGATGTAGGAAGGCATGGATCACTGTGGCCAGTGCTGCCCTTGGGTGAGTAGGTAGTCAGAGAAAAATGTTGACTCAAAACATCTCATAAATTATCAGATAGTATTAGACATTACTTTAGTTTTCCTGAGACAGGTTTGGAAAGTTGAATGATCTAGAATAAGAACAGCCAAAGCTTTCAGTCAAGTAGGTTGAACTAAGTTTTCAGTGCTTTGCATATTTAAATATCTTTGATTCAAGGATAATTTATGTGTAGGTGTTTATTTTTCTTCATAATTCCCAGTGCAGTGGACGTAAACACATAATTTTCACTATACTTGTATTTTTCCTTTCAGGCATGGCATGAGATGTTTTCCTGCAGTTGCTATGTCCTCTTACATAAACAAATAAAGTTGATCAAAACAATATCCCAAACACACTTCTAATTCTTATACACTCATAAGCAAAAGAAATATCCCTCCTAGTTGATGACATCTACTTCGGAATTTGGAAAATGTGTTTCCAGCACTGCATGTAAGTTTACTGTAATCAGTGCCTTCTTTCTAGTTAGTCGGTCATTTATTCTTAGGAAGTGTTTATTCAGAAAAAAAATGCTTTTTATTTAAAGAAATTTTATAGGAAAAAATCAAGTCTTTGAGTTAGTCATGAGTGAAGAAAAGAAAAGTTCATTAGAAACGATGTTAGTTGAAAGATGACTGGATAAAGAATATGTAAATGAATTCTAATTAGTCTGAAAGGCTCCAAGAATACTCCCTGCAACAAAAGTACTGTCTTTAGAAGACAATACCTTTTGTTACCAATAAAAATCAAACTTTTATTATATATTTAAGTTTTTATGTTTTCTCACTGAAACTATGCAGCACTGAGTAAAAGAATTAATCTGTTTTCTATAGCTGTTTGGAACCCCTTGAATGAACAAAGTATCTAGCAGAAACCTTAAAAAGGAGATATTGGATGTTATTGTTCATTATCTAATGGCCGATAGTCTGAGTGGAAAGTATCACTTTGATACAAATATTAACAAGTGAATATTAAATCGTGGATGTTAAATCATTCGTCATTTTCCAAAGGAAGACAAAATATTTTTAATTGATTCTTTGCCTGATAGTGGTGGTTCATTCAGGTTTGATCATGAGCCCTGTATCAACATCTAATACAGAAAATGGAATAATATATGTGATGTAAGAATATATAAAGGAAAACTTTCATCACTTTGAGAAATCTGAGCTTAAATAACTTTTATTTGATTAAAAGAGTACAGGGCTGGCACCTTTTTGTTTGCTTTC
Organism: Microtus oregoni; assembly: GCF_018167655.1. Classification (NCBI taxonomy): domain Eukaryota; kingdom Metazoa; phylum Chordata; class Mammalia; order Rodentia; family Cricetidae; genus Microtus; species Microtus oregoni. The sequence continues at coordinate 27,931 of NW_024543249.1, forward strand.
ATTTTTTTAAACAAATTAGTAAGCCTGCTGCTGGCATTTCCTGAAGATTACAGGCATGGGCCACCACCCCTAACTACATGGTATATTTTTAAAAAGTTAACTGTATGTGGAACATGTCATCTTAATAGTACCACAGACTCTTGCTGTGTTGTGCTACTTTCTATAGGTTTTCAAAAGACTTCTGTCTAGATTCTGGCATTTTACAATGAGAAGTTCTCCAACTACCTGTATGTGAAAGATTTCACAGCTACTGAGTATGATGGAATGTTTCCTAAACAGAAATATAAGCAATTAACACAGTTGAGCAGTTATCTCAAATACTCATCAGAAATAAGAATTGAAAAAAATATGTTAGAAATAAAAAATAATTGAACAAAGTTAGCATTTTATATATAATATTTAATTAATGTGATAGGGTAATTTCAATACTAGAGTACACTGACACTTAAATAATTTTTCTGTTATTAAAACATAAAGGGAAACATTTGACTTTTAGAGAAATATCAGTCTAAATTTTAGGGTTTCTAGCAAGGTTTTTTGTTTAATACCTATAACCTTATAAAACCCAGAAAGCAATTTATATTTGCAAAATTTTCTTTGGACCATATATAAAAGAGTCCAAAAGAAAGATGTTTATACCTGAATTTCTCAAATAGAGAAAAAAATTGTCAAATATATCTTTATGTTCTCCCTATATCAAACAGCCTCTCCCTGCTCAAGCCAAGAACTGGAATCATTACTTCTAAATTCATTCCCAAATTGATCCAGATTCATCCTCCAAACTATATTATACAAGCATTTAGTTAGAAGTTGATATTTTCTTTTTCAGAAATCAAATTGCTACAATCAACTGCATAGTGGCACAATTTTAGAACAGGCAAGCCTCCTACAGGTAGGCTGCTTCTAACCCACATCAAGTCCCCATTCTGCCCTCAAACCCACCTGTGACCCCAGAGGATCTCTGATGCACAGTCTGTGACTGCACAGAGCAGACCAAGAGGTGAGTGACCAGCTCTCCAAATAGACAGCCCAGTCTCTAGGCCCTAGGCCCAGGAGTAAAACCCTGGGTCCCTCCCCCACCTGCCTAATCTTCACTAGCCAGCCAACAGGCAAGCCTCCTGCAGGTAGGCCGGTACAACTCCCATCCATTGAACCCTATAAGCGATAAGTCCCATTTTATGGCCAAACTCGTAAATCACCCAAGACCTCAGTGGCTTTCTGAGACACAGACTGGGATTGCTCAGAGCTGACCAAGAGATGAGTGACCAGCTCCGCAGCTGGAGAGTCCAGTCTCTAGACCCCAGGGAAAAACCCAGAGCACTTCCCCTACCTACCTCAGCTTCACTAGAAAATCAGTAGGCAATTTACCTGTAGGCAGGCTGCTCCAAAACCCAGCCCCTATTGATCAGACCCTGTAGTGTACAAGTCCCACTCCACCCTAAAATCCACCCATCCCTGGAAACATCAGCAGCCCCCTGAGAAACAAATAGTGACTGTATAGAGTGAACCAAGAGTGGCTCCCTAAGACACAGACAGCAACTACAATGATTGGTCCAATAGAGGATCCCTGAGACACAGATGCTGAATACAAGGATTGGACACTGCCTGCACCAATTAGAGGAATAGATGGGTGGGCGCAAATGCAAGAATACATACACTAACCAAAAAGCAACCAGAACCGAGTTGCTTTACAACAGGAAGACCTGAACAACCTAACCCAGAAGAAGCCGAAGAAAATAACCTTGAATATAACATTATGAAGATGATAGAGATGCCTAAAGAGGAAATGAAGAATTCCCTTAAAGAAATGGAGAAAAAGAAAAACAAAAAATTGGAAGAAATCAATAAATCTCTTAAACAAACCCAAGAAAATCAAGACAAAACAATCAAACAGGTGAAGCAAACAGTTCAAACAGTTCCAGACTTAAAAACTGAAATAGAGGCATTAAGGAAGCACAAACCCAGAGAATTCTGGAAAGGGAAAATGTGGGTAAACAAATCTGATTATGCAAGCATAACCAACAGAATACAAGAGCTGGAAGGGAAAAACTCAGTCAAGGAAAATACGATAGAAGAAATGTTAAATTCAACAAATTCTTAACACAAAACATGCAAGAAATCTGGGGCACCATTAAAAGAGAAAACTTAAGAACAATAGGGATAGAAAAAGAACTACAGCTCAAAGGCACATAAAATATATATACCATGATCAAGCTGGTTTCAAACCAGTTATATGGCTAGGATAATCTGTGGGGCCACTGGCAGTGGGGCCGGGATTTATCCCTACTGCTTGAACTGGCTTTTTGGAGCCCATTCTCTTTGGAGGGATACCTTGCGCAGCCGAGATAAAGTGGGGAGGCCTTGGTCCTACCTTAAAGTGATGTGCTAGATTTTGTTTACTCCCCAAGGGAAGTCTTACCATCTCTGAGGAAGTGTTGAGAGTGTGGTGGAGGAAAGATGGAGGGGTCAGGAGGAGGGGAGAGAGTGGAAACTGGGATTTATATGTGAAATTTCAATTAAATAATAATAAAAAATATTATTGAAAAATAAAAACACATGGTGGAAATTGTCTTGTAGCTACAGAATTACTTGACTTTAAATATTTTCCCAGTTCAATATTTAAATTAACAAAATTTTTATGTTCATAAATATCTGATTTTGAAATTAATAAAATCATGCTGGATTTATCAAAAGAGAATCTTTCTGATTCTCACTCAACACACAAAAGCACTCTGTCTAGTTCTCTTGCTGCCTTTCCTTAGAACTCCATCCCTCTTTTCATGCTTTCTTATTTTCTTTCATTTGGTAAAACACACAGAAAAAAGGTGATTCTCTACATCTCTCAAAAACCATTTTTATTTTATACCTTGAGTCACTACTCTGTACCAAAACTTCATCACCTACTTCCCTGATACCAGTATCAAATATACACCACCAATTTCAAAAATTTATTTCCAAGGCAAATGTGTTATATCAGGACTTATATAATTAGATAAAATAATGTGAAAGATAATTTTGTTCAGATGAAAGAAATTATAAATCATTCTTCAAGTCTGTTATTTACTTGGAGTGTGAGTCTTGCCTTTGACTCCCTCTTCTCATGTTCCTCCTACACTTCGCTATCTCTGGATTCTGTCAGGTTTGCCCTTTTTACTTTTCAAAACAAAATGCTTGGTGCCCCTTGTTCTGTTTGTAAAAAAAAAAAAAGAATCTCATTGCATGTTTTTTTTTCTCAAAAAACTATGGCAAAAAATAAAATAATTGATTTCACATTTTTAGAAATAACAATCATCAGAATTTTAATGTAAGGTCTTCCAAAGTTCATATGTATTTTTTTTCTCTCTCTCTATTCTCTCCTCTTCTTTTTTCCCTTCTGTCTCCATTCTTTCCCTCCTCACTTTCTTCTTCCTCGGTTCTTTATTAAAGACCTCTTAAATTTTAGTGTAACATAAAGGCTGGCTTATTAGGGTTTCTGTCTCACCCAGTACCCCACAGCCAGCAAGTCCCAAAGAAAATCACACAGAGGTCTCCATAAGTTATAAAACTGATTGGCCCATTTGCTCAGTCTTCTTATTAGCTCTTGTAGCTTATATTAACCCATTATTCTCATCTAGTTAGCCACATGGCTTGGTACCTTTCTCAGCTGGGTAGGTTACATCCTACTTCTTGGTGGTCTGGGCAGGAATGGGAGGAATGGGCTTCCTCCTTCCCAGAATTCTGTTCTTATTGCCCCCACCTCTACTTCCTGTCTTATTGACCTGCCTATACTTCCTGCCTGGCCATTCAGTGTTTATTCAAAACATGATTGACAGAATACAGACAATTCTCTAGCACCACTTCCCTCTCTCTCTCTTTTTTAAACAAAGGAAAATATCCACAGTCCATTTTTGGGGTATATGGGCATAGTATTTCAGGTTACTTCTGGCTGGTTGGGGGAACTGATAATCTAACGGGTACTTAAAGAAAATTTTGAATTATGATCAAGTCCTGACTGGAGTATTCTGTGAGTCTTGATCATCTCAGGCAGCAGACTTGAACCTGTTCTGGATGTAGAACTCTGACATCTGGGCCATCTGTTCCTACCAGAGATTTCTCAGGTGGTCTTCCTTGACCAAACCTAATTTTTCTTAACTCAGAATGAATCCATAGCCTCTCATTTCCCGTGGAAACAAAAGCAAAATCTCTTCTCCAAAGTAATATACCTTTTGACTTCAATCTACCTTTGCCTCCAAAGTGTTGGGATTAAAGGTGAGTATCACCACACCCAAACTACTCTTTCTTTCTTTTTTAAGAACTTTAACCGTTTTTCTTTTTAACACACTGTAAACCATTTAGAGGTTTTCTTCCTCTTTGAATCTCTCTTTACTGTATATCTCTCTCTTTTTCTCACCACATGAGCCTTTAATTTACTAAGCAATATGGAGAGCCATGGCTTAGATGGATCCAGCCCATGTCTTACCTTCCTGAGATTCCAGACTCACAGCTGAGTTACCAGCCTGAACCTTGTTTATTGCCACATCTCTATGGCGTGTCAAGGTCCTTGCCAGCAAGTAAGTTGTAACAGCATATCCACATATACTTAGTTCTCACAGCAATACAGGGGCTTTGTTCACTTTTGCACTGTCAGAGAATATTACACATTCCTGAATACAGCTATATTTTCATATGTATGTTAGCAAGGATCTCTGTGTGACTATGTAGAGCAGAGACAATCATAAGCAGACATGTAAGTGACAAATATGTGCTTGTTTTGCTAAACTACTGCCTGCTAATGTTCTAGATTGCCACTGCTCCTTAAGATCCTCTAGTTGGCTTCAAACTTCATTGTGCCTAAGAATCATTTGGGAAAATCTTTTATATGACAATTTTCAAGAACCCACTTTCAGATTGGGTGATGTTTCAAACTTTGATTGTCACATGGCTTTGGTCTTAAAATGTAGGAATCACACCTTGAGAATCACAATTCTACTTCACCAATGTAAGTGTTATTTTTAATTAAGCATTTATTCCATAAACACTCTTACATTTCAGCATTGCTTCTTAAATATCACTTTTACACTAATTTGCTTAATACTTGTGCCAATTTCTATTTTTCCATTCAATTTCATAGTTTCTTACTTAATCAAGCACTTACAGCCTACATGTAATAGTTATAAGCACATGTTTTAATGTTTGCTATGATCATCTTTACTTGCCACCTTTCCCAAAGAACTTGCCTATGTTCCAAGGGCCTTTATTTTTGGTTTTCAGATAAATATTAGAATCATTTTCCAAGATATAAATAAAAAGAACATCCTATTTGAGATTTGATTGGGTTTATGTTAAATTTCAAGATTAATTTTGAGAGAATTATATTTTAAGTCATGCAAGTTTGAAGCATGCTTGCCCTCTGTTCAAATCTGCTTATATGTACCTTAGTGAAGTTTGCTTATCATCTCTTGCATGGGCTAATACAATAATCTTCTATAACTCTCCTACCAATTCAAATCTGACATGACAACATTCACAGATCAATCTGCCAAAAGCAGGGCATTCAATATAAATCTGCTGCTTGAACATTTTTGTGATATTGCATTTCAAAGCAAGTAAGGTAAAACTCTTTAACCCATGCTCTAGTTTTTAGCTAAACTCCCATGATTAATAAAATTCTAATGCAATTGTCATTCAATATATCTAAAGGCAAAAGAAATTTGGAATCTTGGAATCTCAGAGCTGCATAACATAGGGTGTGTATACTAAATATGAATTTAATATATGATTGTTTTAGACAAGACTCTACCCTGTTATACTTGCATTGTTCAAACCTGTGTAAAGAGATCAATTCTTCAATTCAGCCACTCTGGGATTACTTTAGACAAGAAAGGATAATGAAAGACTGGGTCAAATATTAGTATTTTCTAACCTTCTTTTGTAATCACTTATTATTAGGTAAACAAGGAGAAGGAACTAATGCATTTGCTAATTACTTTGAATAATGGAGTATACAAATCAGTAAGCAATTAAATTCTGGAGAACTATAAGATGGCCTCTTGTTGAGGACTTCTGTAAAACTTTGTGTCCATATTATTTGGAGCAATACTAATTGCTGTAACAAAGAAATCCTGAAAGTGCCCATGGCTCAACAAAATAGAAGTTAATGTCTCATTAATGTGAAGAGTCAAATGTAGTTGCTCTTCTTCAACATTCCACTTTCCTCCATATGGTGGTTGAAGGAGCTAGTTCCAGAATCGGTTCCTGGGATTCCTCTGCATCCAGCTGGCAAAGAGATAAATTAAATACAGCAAAAGCACAGTGGCTTCATCAGGATATCCATCCCACAGTAACACACATTTATGCCCTCATTTCAGTATGGAAAACCACTAGCATTGTAACAAGAGAATGCATAAGGAAATGTTTTGGGGGTTGCTAAAATGCCATCATTGACTGGGCAGCTACATTATGATGGCAGCTCTATACTATGTAAATGTAGGAGTGTCAGTGTTTGGTGAAAGGTGAATTTATTTCTATCAGTATCTTTAACTATGTTTACCAATTGATGAAATGCTAGTATTGGGCAACATACTTTGCTTAATAATGCTTTCTTATTACATTCAAGACATGTTATGCTCTAGTATTCATTACTGAATTTCACACTTTGTGATCTAATCATCCTGGTTTGTTCACTAATTCTTTCATGTGCAGATTTTTGTTTTTCCAAACAGATTATAAATTCATGTAGAACAGATTATATGCAGCACAGAATAGGCAGCAAGCATTATTATTAAATTCAATTGAATGCTCCCATACTTCTGAAAACTCTGCAAGAACTGTCATAAACCCTCACATCAAAATTAAGCTCCTTAGACTTTGTTGTTATTCTTCCAGCTACCCAGTCATCTGTATCTCCCCTCACACTACCAGAAGCTCTCAACTCTCTAAAAGTCACTGAAAATAAAGAGGCTTTTCAGAGACAGTTACTTAAGATAAGCAAAATTCTCTGTATGCTTTAATATGAAGCTGATATTATAAACTATACTAAATTTATTTGGAAAAGGGCATATAGATATAGATAATTTATGACTGCAAATAAAGCTAGATGTCTTAGAAAGTAATTGAATAAAGCATAAGGAATAAAGAATTGTCTTCATTGGTTGCTAAGTACTCCTCCTAAAAATAGATATAATGACAAAATTTGTCCATGCCACCAAAAACTAAGTAATTAACTACTCTATTTGTTAACTCAGAGACACAATGAAAAGGTAACTTGTCCTTTATACTTGGACAATTTTATATCCCAGTGTTTCCAGGATGTTTTTGTACCTGTTGTATAGAGCTAACAGTACTTGTGTTCACTTCTAAAAGCAGTCGCTCTTTAAAGGATAAATTATATGGTTATCTGATCCAGATCCCACATCCAAGTCCTCTCTATGCTCTGCAGTGTGGACAGAAAAAATAATACCACCTGGTGGATTCTGAAGCTTGCCTGTCACTATCAATATGACATTATTCCATACTGTTGCTGCACTAGTCAACCTTTTCTGAAGCAACATTGTCTGCCACTGCCAATATGGCTAACAAAATATGAAGGCTGCTGTTGTTGATGTCTTCATTATATATAAGCCACTGTTCTAGTGCTATCTGTGCTCTACTTTCAGTCTCACTAATTCCATCCCACTTTACACTGGGAAAGCATATCTTTACAACAAGTAAATACAATCAGCTAACTCAGAGCAGTGTACCCTTGTGAGTTTTATGCTTTTGGTTGGAGGTAATGTTAAATGTTTTTTTATGGACCATTCATTGGTATGCATAAAATAAACCTCCTGGTCATTACCCGTGGAAAGTTAGAATGATGTTTCTCTGTCACTTTGTCAGAATTATAAATCCTGTTCTGAAGGAGTTCGCTTTTTAGCCTTCAAATCTGCTCTTAACAGTTCCTTTGGATCACCTGTTTAGATATTGCATTGCTTTAAAAATTTGTGGGATGCAAATTAGAACTCCATGCTCAAGGAGTAACTCATTGCTTGATGGCAGAATTCAGATTGTTGAATGAGATCAGTTTTATAATTATAATGTATTGTTCTTCTCAATATCCTCTTTCTTTTATTCTGTCATTTTCAGTTGTTTTTGTTATTTTATTTGGAAATTTTTAATATCATTAACATGAAAATACTTAATATGTGTTTTGACTTATGTTCTAAAAATTTAATTGCTATATTACACCAAGTATCAGTTTATCATGTGGGATTTACAAAAATAGTGGAATATTGCTGGGAGGAACATAGTGGGATACGAAATTTTTAGCTTACAAAAGAGATTGGGTGGTTTGATAAAAGGATTTGGCATTTAGAATGGATTTCTGGAAAGAATTATTGATATGCTATGAGTACTACTTTCTCAGAGGGTGATTATTGTGGGATGCTTGCACCTTATCAGAAGCCAGGGGGAAAGAGTCATCAAAAGAATCACACAGAGACCTTGAAATAAGCTCCTTGGAGGCTAACAGACAGAACATTAACATATAACTTACATCAATTAAACAACCTAAAGGGTAAGATTTTAGGTTAAATATCAACATAACAAAGCAAAGATAACAATTTAAAAATTAAATGAACAAAAACAGGGCAAATAGAAGTTGCTGTAACTGAAGAATGCCTGTACATTTTATACTGGGATACAACATAAATAAGTGTATATGTATATACTTTAGAATAAACAGCCATCAGATCCCATAGAAACAGGTCAGAAGAGGTCATGTCAGAGAAATTCCAACATGAGGATAAATTGTCAGATTCCTATGTATAACAAAGTAACTAAAGAAAAAAAAATCCCTAATAGGTTAGTGGATTAGTGGCAGCAGAGACAGACAGACAGACAGACACACACACACACAGACACACACACACACACACACACACACACACACACGGGGGTGGGGAGAGAATTTCAAGTGATATGTGTAGTAATAGGAGCGGCAGGGCTGTGTCCCCAGCACCCCAGCTGCCTGCTAGCTTATGCCTCAAAATAATTACACGGACACTGTATTCTTTTAAACACTGCTTGGCCTATTAACTCTATCCCTTACAGGCTAATTTTCATATCCTGATCAACCCATCTCTTTTAATCTGTGTAGCATCAGTCTTACTGGGAAATATTCAGCATGTCTGACATGGCAGCTTGCTTCATGGTGTGTGCCCCCTAGAGCAGAGCTCTCAAGTCTGCCTGGGAGAGGGGAGCATGGCGTCTCTCTGAGCTCACTTCCTTTACCTCCCAGCATTCTGTTCTGTTTACTCCTCCCACCTATGTTTTAACCTATCAGGGCCAAGCAGTTTCTTTATTGCTTAACCAATGAAATCAACAGATTGATATATGACACTCCCACATCAGATATGTTTCCAGCCATGAGATGGTCTTGAAGGTTAAAAGGGCATTCCATGAAAGATAGAATTAAACTTAAACAGCTTCTAGCTTCATGAAGTGTCTGTGTCTCCCCATGAGAGTGCAGTGAAGCATTTCCTTTCCCGTTCTGTTATGATCCTCTATTCACATGATAAAGTGCAAAATACACAATTAACAAGATACAGGAGGAAAATTAAAACATAAGATCAAGCAAATCCTCCCCCTTCGAGTTATATTGTGAAACTGATGGAATAAAAAGAAATTTAGATAAAGGCGCCAGTAAAAATAAACTGCGATAGATAAATTAATTGCTCAAATGAGACTCATATTGCTTAAGGGTAACCTGAAAGTGTATGGAAGATTCTTTGATTATTCTCCTCAGGTGCAATGGAAGATGTTATTTCCCAGAATATATTTAAACAGATCAGAGGAAAGAAAACAAGGAAGTTTTTTGATTATACTCCACAAATCTTAGAGATGAGTTATATGGTATTCATTTATAAGTTGAGTATTTGTGTCTTGTCTATTTAATACAAAGGAACCCATGTAAATCTAGATCTAAAATCTTTGAATTAGACTCGCTGAACATAGTGGACAATGAGGCCTACTGAGAACTCAAGAACAATGGCAATGGGTTTTGATCCTACTGCACGTTCTGGCTTTGTGGGAGCCTAGGCAGTTTGGATGCTCACCTTACTAGACCTGGATGGAGGTGGGTGGTCCTTGGACTTCCCACAGGGCAGGGAACCCTGATTGCTCTTTGGGCTGACGAGGAAGGGGGACTTGATTGGGGGAGGGGGGGGAATGGGAGGCGGTGGCAGGGAAGAGACAGAAATCTTTAATAAATAAATAAATTTAAACAGATCAGAGGAAAGAAAACAAGGAAGTTTTTTGATTATACTCCACAAATCTTAGAGATGAGTTATATGGTATTCATTTCTAAGTTGAGTATTTGTGTCTCTATTTCCAATAGATTTGTTATTTACCCAGTTGTTGATTTTACAATCTCTCTCTCTCTCTCTCTCTCTCTCTCTCTCTCTCTCTCTCTGTGTGTGTGTGTGTGTGTGTGTGTGTGTGTATGCATGCATGCCTCTGTCTGTATGTATGTATGTATGTATGTATGTCCCTCTCTATATATCTTTCTCTCCTGAGCTGAGGGCCAAACCTAGGTCTTTATGCTTGCCAGTCAAATGTTCTACTACTGAGCTAAATCCACAATTCCCACAATAGGATTCTCAATTATTTTTCAAGAAGTTACAAGACTGGAGAGGTGGCTTTTCAATTAAGATCACTTGCTGCTCTTCCAGAGGACATGGTTTGCTTCCGAGAACTTACATGTCAGTTTTAAAAGCATATGCAGCTCCACTTCCAGAGGAATAGACAACCTCTTTTGATCTCAAGTACTGGCACAAAATTGGAGTATAGATAGGCATGCAGGAAAAACATACGTACATATAAAATAAAAGTTTATATTAATAAACTGCACTTATAAAGTCTTACTAATATCTTGCATAAATATGAGCTGAACAAGGATGACACCAATAGACATGCCAAAATGGATAAGTAAAACACATGAGGCCTCCATCCTACAGAAAGAACTATAGGCAACTGAGGAAAGCTCGGATCAGGAAAGGTGCTCTCTCCAAGAATGGCATACCAAATTGTTGCCAGTGTCAGGAAATAAGCCCTGAAAATATATAAGCAATATACCGAGTGAGCAGATTGTATTTAGGAATATAGTGTATATGCACATAATATTTGCATGCAATAACAGTTAGTGAAAATAGAGACCAAGAATTTGAAGGACGTTGGGGAGAAATATATGGGAGGGTTTTGAGGGAGAAAAGAGAAGGGAAAATTATGTCATTACATTATGATCTCAATAATAAAAGAAACAATTTAAACAAATTAAAAGAAGTACTAGGGAGTTGCTGAGGAATCCCATCAGGATGGGTGAGTGTGTGCTATCCAGGGGCGGACTGTCCTGGAAGAGAGCACAACCCCCCCTCCCCCAGCTCCTTCTGCAGGGCTGTCTTTCTTTTGCACGACCCAGCACCCCCAGCACCCCTCCCCAACCCTCCCCTGCTGTATGCTAGGTCCAGTGCTCAAGTACAGTTTTAAGCTCCTAAACTAAGGCGACCCACCCAGAGCCGTGAGTGCCTGCCTACTGGGCAGGCCTCAGGGTCCCCTGTAAGGGAGCCAGGCACCTTCAGCTCCGGCGCCAGGCTTCCTGCACGCTCCTGGATACCACCCCACCCTTGCTCCATTCATCCTGTTGGCCCTGGATCATTGGGCTACCGGCGGCCCTGTTTAGTTGCTGAGGAATCCCATCGGGACGGGAACGGTTCCTGCTTCTACACTGAAGAGATATACCCAGAGAGTCAATCACAGCAAAGACTGGACCAAGAGACCAGGCCTCTCCTGGCTCCATTTGAAGGAAGAGATGGGAAGGCGCCAATGCAAGAATTCCTCCAACAACCTGAAAGGCAACATGACACCACCAGAACCCAGGAATCCTGAAATAAGAAGAATTGTACACCCTACTCCTGAAGAAATAGAAGATATCGACTCAAAAGTGAACTATATGAAAATAATAGAGGACCTTAAACAGGAGGTGAAAAACTGCCATAAACAATTAGAGATTACAAAAAAAAAAGGTAGAGGAAATGAATAAATAGCTAAAAGACACGCAAGAAAACCAAGAGAAACAAGAAAAAGCAATCAAACAGGTTAGGGAAGCAGTTCAAGACATGAAGAATGAAATGGAAGCAATGAAGAAAGCACAAACCGAGGGAAGAATGGAGATGGAAAATCTGGGAAAACGAACAGGAACGACAGAGACAAGTACTAACAACAGATTACAAGAGATAGAAGAGAGAATATCAGACACTGAAGATACCATAGAGAAAATAAACACACTGATCAAAGAAAACAGCAAAACCAACAAATTATCATCACAAAACATTCAGGAAATTTGGGACACAATAAAAAGACCAAACCTAAGAATAATTGGAGTAGAAGAAGGAGAAGAAGTGCAGCTCAACGGTACTGAAAATATACTTAATAAAATTATAGAAGAAAACTTTCCCAACCTTAAGAAAGAGGGTACCTATGAAGGTTCAAGAAGCATACAGAACACCAAATAGGCTGGATCAAAAAAAAAAAATCCCCTCGCCATATAATAATCAAAACACAAAATATACAGAATAAAGAAAGAATATTAAGAGCCGCAAAGGAAAAAGGCCAAGTTACTTATAAAGGTAAACCTATCAGACTTACACCTGACTTCTCTATGGAAACCATGAAAGCCAGAAGGTCCTGGATAGATGTACTGCAAAAACTAAGAGATCATGGATGCAAGCCCAGACTACTATATCCAGCCAAGCTTTCGTTCACTATAAATGGAGAAAACAAAATTTTCCAGGATAAAAACAAATTTAAACAATACGTAGCCACAAATCCAGCCTTACAGAAAATTATAGAAGGAAAATCACTAACCAAGGAGTCCAACAATGCCCACAATAACTCAGTCATCTAGAGACCTTTCACGAGCGCAACTCAAAGAAGGGAAACACACAAACCCTATTACTAAAAAAGTGACTGGAGTTAACAACCACTGGTCATTAATATCACTTAATGTCAATGGGCTCAACTCACCTATTAAAAGGCACAGGCTAAGATATTGGATACTAAAACAGGATCCAACTTTCTGCTGTCTACAAGAAACACACCTCAACCACAAAGACAGGCACCTACTCTGAGTAAAGGGCTGGGAAAAGGCTTATCAAGCAAATGGACCTAAGAAACAAGCAGGTGTGGCCATACTACTCTCTAACAAAGTTGACTTCAAACTTAAATCAATCAGAAGAGATGGAGAGGGACATTTTATACTCATAACAGGAACAATTCATCAGGATGAAGTCTCAATCCTGAATATCTACGCCCCTAATATAAAAGCACCCACGTATGTAAAAGAAACAT
>NW_024543250.1:0-40595 GCF_018167655.1 Microtus oregoni
AAATGCCCATCAAAATCCAAACACAATTGCTCACAGACTAATAGAACAATATTCAACTTCATGTGAAAAAAAAATTACAATAGTTAAAACAATCCTGTACAATAAAGGAACTTCCAGAGGCATCACCATCCCTGAATTAAAACTTCACCATAGCGCTGTGTAGTGATAAAAACAGTTTGGTATTGGCATAAAAGCAGACACATGGACCAATGAATTAAATCTAAAGCCCCAGGTATTAATTCCTCTGGGCAATGTGCCTTGCCTTCTCTGAGGAGTAGATGAAGGTTGGGGGGACGGGTAAGAAGAGGGAATTGCTGAGGAGAGGGAATAGAAACTTGGATGGTATGTAAATGAAAAAAATAGATTGTTTTATTTTAAAAATACTCACTTTTCTAACTCATCTGAACATACATGAAATATTTATTTAATGATTTTGTATATTGAGACATATACTAGGTGATGTATGAAAAGAGGACATATTTCAGAAAACCTCTCATTTTTGAAACTTACAAAGCATGCAGTGAGAAACATAAACATGCAGAAAGTGACAGCACCTTAGGGTTTTGTGAACCAATAGCTACCGCACATTTAGTTATTGCCATAAATGGAGTGATGGACAGTATTGGCAACGTTAAGAAACAAAATGAGCAGCCTGACCAAGATTATAAAAACTGCCTTTCAAGCCCGGAAACTAAGGCGTCTTTTAAAAGAGAAAGGAGGTATGCTAGAGAGGGTTTCAGGAAGCTACTCATACTCTCAAATATGACCGCATATCAGCAACATATTATTATTAATTCCCCATGATACTGGCATGTTGAACGACCTGCAGGGTAAAGTTGAAGTAAAATTGATGGGACTGAGTAATTCAAAGTATCATTCATTGTTAGCTTACCATGCTTCAAAGAGCATAAGGTTTTGCTCTTATAATTGTTGTTGTTATTATTTTTATTGTTATTATTTTTCCTTTGATTGAAAATAGATTGTTTTCTCATGCAACAAAATGTCCCAAGAATCCTATCAAAGCACTAAACTCAACCTGGAATCCAGTATGCTCAAAGGACCTGATGCAGACCCTTTGCAGAGACGCTGAACGGTTGGCGCGGTTCCTCTGACTTCACAAGGGCTTTGATGAAGCTGTTACCAGGTGTGGGGATGTAGCTCAGAGGTAGAGCACATGTTTCGCATATATGAGGCCCCGGTTTGAGCCCCGGCATCTCCAAAACAATACTTTTAACCTTTGATTTTCTTTTTCAGGATGTTTCTGTACAAGGTGTCCCAGAATTTAAAGTCCCGTGATGAGGTTATATATGCATAGCTAATTATTGGATAAAATTGCTCATTTGTCACCGTGGACAGCAATGTTCATCTTTGTGACGACATTTCCATAGATACCACCATGGTCTGGTGAGTACAATGTGGTCGGGCTTTTAGGGATATGCTTTGTTCACAGAGCGGAAAAAAAAAAAAAGAAAAGCTCTGCATTCGTAGTGGGGACAGTTTCTCTAATGGGTATGCTTTCTTGGGTGAAAACAAGGGGTGAAGAGTTCTTCCTTTGAGAGGAAGTAAGGGAGGGCTGGGCGGAGCCATTCCTGGTTACCTAAGGGGGAGGCAGCATTACGGTTGTCATAGAAACCGGGGTCATTATGGCGACTCTTTTCAAATGGCGACCGGACGATGTCCTGGAAAGGAGCATTCAGTTCCTGGTGTTTGGACTGTGTTGAGCTTATGGATTCCCGGAGGTGAGCACCAGAATCTTTCTGAGGGTTGGGAGGCAGATGCAGGGATTCCAGACCCAAGTAGGACCACTCCTACCTCGTGCTTGCAGCCTGTGTTTCTCCGGAAGGAGAGAGACTTGGGACCATTCTGCCTCCTCCTGTGCTGTTCTGTACAGGGCTGTGCTGGAGCCATTGTCCAGGAGGGGAGTTGTCGGAGAGTGAGCAGGAGGGAAATGAGGCCAAATGAGCACTCTGTGATCCCGACTTCCCACTCTGTGCGTGAGATTGCTCGCTGACATTTGAGGTTTTCCGTATGTTTTCATAGAAATGTTAGAAATGTTTTATCAGATATATGTATTTCTAACTTTTCTCTTAGCCTCAGACTTATCATCTCAATTCTCATCCATGTCTTTGGAAGAGCGGGGAGATTTTAAATTGTAAGATCCCACCTTCTCTTGTTCTTCAATTACGGTTTTTATTCGGTGTCTTGTCATGCGAAATCTTTGCCTGGCACTCAGTGACAGGGATTTTCTTCTTGTGTTCTGTTTGACATTTATAGGCTGATTTTTTATATTTTTACATCTGTAATTTATTTTGAATGGTCTTCACATATGATACGATGTAGGTCCTAGTTTGTATTTGTGGGTATGGATATACACTTGCCTCAGTATTGCTTCCTGAAAGGCCATCTTTATGCATCAAATTGCCTTGTTTATTTGTGAAACATCAGTTCTCCAATTATCCAATCATGGTACATATGCCAGTAATCCCAGTGCCTGGGAGGCTGCAGCAGGAGTATGGTCAGTTCTTCTCAGCACACACTACACGCACTACACACAAGCTTGATGCCAGCATCAGGTACAGGAAAAATGTTGACTCGATATAGGCAGTGGTCTGTAAATGTGTGGATGTGAGCGTGGAATGTTGGTTTTGGACTTTTTCTTGCCAACTTTGATTCAATAGCATGCTGGTCCAATTACTGTAGGTTCAAACAGAGGTCTCCTATCAGGCAATGCTGTTCTCTAACATTTGTCTGTTTCTAAGGTTTACACAAGCTATATATTTAGTCTACAATGTTTAGAGTTATCCACTCAATTTTTAAAAAGAATAAGTGCTATTTTGTTGTTAGTGCATCCAATCTGTAGCTCAGTTTTGAATCAACAGACATCTTACTAATAATGAATTGTTTGAGCTGCGAACATAGTTGACCTTCATTAAGACAGGTTGTCTCCAATTCAGCAATGTTTGGAAATCTCTCGGCCTATCAGCACTATGGATCTATCTGTCGGGATAATGCACAAATATTTGTACTTTTTGATTCATCTATAACTGCTATTAGTTTTTAAACAAATTTATACATATTGTTTTTTCTGTGAACAAATTATTAAATCTTCTGTAAACTGTCAGGAAACAAGTGTCAATGAAACTTACAAAGGATATTTTTTGTTGAAAGCATGGATTATCCCATGATGAAAACGTTATTTTGATGTGTAATGCAGTTTGTCGTTAAATTCTTATCGGCATTTACAGGTTATTATTGACAGTCTGAAACAAATGAGAGAAATGTCCCAGAGACAAATCCATGGCCATCGTCACAGGAATCTCATTCAGACCACATAATTTAGTAGCTCTCACCATCCTGTGTGTGGTCAGAGATGAGTCTGTTGTAACGTGATTGTACCCCTTGAGCTCTCAGTAAATACCAGGAAGCTAGGAGAGTGAGAATGAGAGGTGTCTGTGTGTGTTTGTACAGGAATTCCTTGGCAGAGGCTGGTCTGCAAAGCCTGGTTGATTGACTCTTAGACCTGCAGTGATATGGAGATGGTGGAAGTCGCAGGTCCCAATGCCTAATTACAGTTTCCTTTGTGTTCTCTTGAGCCCATGAGTAGCCACTCCTTGGGCCCCCTGTGTTGGACTTACCTAACACCTTGTCACTAACAGATGACGTTGGGACCTGACATTTAAAATATCAGAATATGTCTCCTTAACAAAGCTCTAAGCTTCTGCGAGTCAAAGTACTGTGTGTCATCACATAGCAGCTAGTAGCTGAGGTTTCCTCTGCTTTACCATAATAGTCTACTTAATATTATCTCCAATGCACTGAAGGAGAGTCTATAGTTTCTTCATTCTGTTATTATAAAAACTTCATGAAACTGTTTCCACATTGTAACATGCAATTTGTACTAACATAAACCTGTCTCAATCATGTTTATTCACAGATATTTGATTCCAGAATGAACTCACTTCTTCCTTCGAGGTGAGAGCTGTGTGTTTACATTGAATATTGTTAGTGTGTATTGTGTATATACTCATGCTTGTGCAAATATGTCCCTGGATATATATTGTGAAAGTTAGTTAATCACTTACTGCTGTGATAGGTTATGTGTTATAATTCTCCTGGTCCTCTTCAATGATGACCTGGTGTGTAGTACACTGCTTACTTATCTCCATATTTCTTTACTCATGTGCTGACTTATATCAGTATGGCTCAACACCCATTTTCCTAAACTGTTTTCATCTATTGCCGTTCTCTATTTCCATGTTCCATTTGTCCCAGTATTGGCTAGAGGAATCCATTTAAGATGGCATCAATGAATACCGCAAATTCACCTTAAGCTTAGGAGCTCACAGCCCTGCTTCAGGGAAAGTTTGCCCCAAATTAACAGCTCTGCTCTGGTAGGGGAGGGTTACCCTAGCCAGGTTGTTACAGCTCTGCTTAGATCCTCAGAAGAGTAACAACTCTGCTCTGCTAAGAGAAACTTTTCCAGTTCTGCTCCCCTCTCCTCCAGTTGACCCCAGTTGAAGTCATTGCTTCTCTGTTCTTCTTAGGCAAAGAAGGTCTTACCCAAGCCTCATTCAAGAGATTCACTGGGAGGGAAGAGTCCAGGAGGTGGCTGACCCTGCAAGAGTGTGAAAGGCAGCTCCCAACTGAACAGGTACAGGGTGGTTTCATGTTCAGTGATTAGCTTGTTTTCCTGCTCTGGGATTGGTTCCTTTTATGTTGAGAGATTGGTTAGTTTGTTTCGCTGAATTGGTAAGTGGAAGAGTGTGTTTCTGTCCCTTTGGTTTCAGGGGCAAAGTGTGTTTATTTCACTGGCCTTTTTAAAACGTTGGGCTCTGGTTTCAGGGCCAGTGAATTGATTCTAGTCTCAGGGTCAGTGTATGTTTCTTTTGCTCTGGTTTCAGGATCAGGGTGTGCTGCTTTGGACAGAAAGGGGTGTTGTTTCCCCTAGAAACAGATATGCAGTCCATTGTGGGCCAGCAAGTGAGTGCTGAGAACCCAGCCCAGGTCTTCTGTAAGAACAGCAAGTCCTGTTAACCATGGGGCAATCTCTGAAGTCCAAGTCACCAAATATAAAACGTAATTTGTATTTTTCCACTTTTCCCCATAATGACAATAGACATCTTCTTATACTCAGGTAGGTATAAGTTTCATTATTATTTACCAATCCATAAAGTTTCTTTATGTTACTTAGGTTCTCATACCCAACCACTGCCCAACCCTGTCTGCAGAAAAATACAACAATCTGATATTATAGACAAATTTATATATGCTGGAATGTATTAGGATAGAACCAGAGTTTAGAGACATCTGGCCTTCATTCATCTTGAATATATGTTTAAATTTATCTGTTTTGTTTCCCATGATAATTGTTCATTCTTAATATTAAATAGTGTAGCATTGTATAGCTACACGGCAAGTTTTATAATTTAGTTTATTTCATGTGTATATATGCTTGCCTACATATAGGTATGAAGAACGCATGCATGCCTGTTGCCCATGGAAGCCAAGAGAGGATATTGAATCCCTTGGCACTGGAGTTAACAGTTGAAAACTGCCATGCTGGTTTTGGGAAATGAGTCTTTGCCTGTTGCCTGTTGCTGAGGTTGTTTTCAATTTCAGTGTCTTGTATATAAAGCTGTTGTGAACTGAAATAAATAAGTCTTTAAAAGAAAATATGTCCTCTTTCTCCAGGTTATATATTTGGGTTGTGATGGCCAGATGACAATTAACATATGAAGAAACAGAAAAAGATTTTTCCAAGTTATCATCCTGTTTTCCATGGCCACCAGCAGTGGGTATGGGAGAGTCATCCTCCACAAACTTGCCAGGTCTTTGTATGACAAGTCTTTATTTCTGAGTATTTTATGGGGTTGTCTAGAGTCCCCTCAGAGTCACCTGTTGATGGAGGAAGGTCATTGGCTAATAAAGGAACTGCCTTGGCCCATTTTATTGGTTAGAAGATAGGTGGGAGGAGTAAACAGAACAGAACGATGGGAGGAAGAGGAAGTGAGCTCAGACTCCACAGCTCTCCTCTCGGGGGCAGAAGCCTCAGAGAGACGCCATGCCCCGCTCCTGGGCAGACACACGAGATGAAGCTCCGTCCTAGAATCTACCCGGTAAGACCGGTGCTCACAGATTATTAGAGATGGGTTGATCGGGATAACAGAATTAGCCAGTAAGGGCTAGGACTAAAGGGCCAAGCAGTGTTTAAATGAATACAGTTTCCGTGTAATTATTTTGGGTAAAGCTAGCCGTGGGGGCGGCCGGGTGCCGGGGACGCAGCCCCGCCGCCCTTATTACTACAACCTGTCTCTCTTCCCTAAGTGTTAAGGATGTTGCTGCTGTATGTTTCTCTGAGTGGAGCATCTACTCACCCTTCTGGTCAAGTTTTATTTCCTGAATTGTCTATTTTCTTAGTGTCTCCTTTAGAAGCTTTCTGTATTCTGGATACAAGAAGACTGTCATCTGATATACAATTTCCCACATTCATTTTCCCAGGTAAGAAAAATATGTTTCTATCATATATTTGGAAGAATAGATATTTTCTCACTTTATGGAATTCGTAACACTCCAGTTCTTCATTTAATGAAAGGGGGTTTGCCATATCTAAGAAGTTTGTTTGTAATTCATGAACCTGAACATCCAATTGTATTCTGCTACAAGATTCATGTTTAGGTTGTAATTTGGACTTCTTTTAGGTTTATTTTCCCTA
The DNA here is from genome assembly GCF_018167655.1 of Microtus oregoni. Taxonomy (NCBI): domain Eukaryota; kingdom Metazoa; phylum Chordata; class Mammalia; order Rodentia; family Cricetidae; genus Microtus; species Microtus oregoni. The sequence continues at coordinate 6,713 of NW_024543250.1, forward strand.
TTTACTGAGGGTCTGCCTGTATGTCTCTGTGTGCCAAATACACGTTTGAGTGCAGATGCCCACTGAGACCAGAAGAGACTGTCAGTTCCCCTGGATCTGGAGTTACAGACATCTGTCACCCACCATATGGGTGCTGGAAACTGAAGTCAGGTCCTCTGCAATAGCAAAAGGCACTCTTAACTTTTGAGATGTCTCTCTAGTCCTGTGTAGATCATTTGTTCATTCTCGATTGACTTTTGTATCCTGCGATATACGATAGTCTATATTTATATTTGTGCATGGGGAGGTCTGCTTGTCCCAAAATAAGACAGAAAGACAGGGCATTGAAGGGGATATGAGAGGGAACACACAGCCCCTCACCCTGTAATCGTTTTTACATTTTTCTGACATTCAAGAAACCTCAAGCCAACTGATAGAGCCAAAATTACCTGCAGATATGATGCAACTATTCCTAAAGACATCCCAAATAATGTTTAAAAATAACAACAAATAAACTAGAGTCTGAAGATAGGGTTCATTCTTTAATATCACTGGATGTCTTCCAGAGGATCCAGGGTTGATACCCAACACCTACCCGATGGTTCACAACTGTCTGTAACTCCAGTTCCGAGAGATCTCATAAAGTCTGGCACCCTCTGTGGGCATTATTAGGTACTCACGTGGTGCACAGACTTCCCTGTGGAAAAGCATTCAAAAGCAGAAAATAAAAAACGCAGTTATGCTTACTTAGGGGCAGAATACTTGTAGCCTTGAGATGGATGATGATAGCACTCTATTCTCTCACCTAAGTCACATAATCACCTTACAATTTAATTTACTGAAAGAAACTTTAAAAGGAATAAGCACATTCAAAAGCATTGCTTTTTATTTTCATTTTTTACTTTTTAATAACCTATTGAATATTTTTTTCCTAATGGAAAAATAGAACCCATTTAAAGAGTAAAAATATTCTTATAGTTAATTTAAAAACCTGAATATAGGCTTTAATGTAATTTAATCTTGAAATTTTCTGAATTACATTCTTTCAGCAATGTAACTTGAGAGCCATAAAAATCCTCCCATTTCTCCCTCTCCCACTGTACCTCCCTCCCTGCCCACCTCACATACCCTTTGCAATGACACCTAATCTCAAGTCTCTCTCCAGTCCACTCTCAGGCCATCATGCAGGAGCCATCCTAATTCTGTGTGAGCTTCTATCCACAGGATTAATAAGCTCACAACCTTTGCTTCATCCTGGCTGTTTCTGAAATTCTTTACTGCATCCTAGATTCATCTTTACCAGGGTCAAGGTCATCAAAGGGACAGGGTTATCCTCAGGCTGCTGGTCACTGTGCTGGGCTGTACCTCCCTACCACCTATGGGGAGTCCCAGAAAAACTCGGTGAAGCACAAATGTCTGCTTCACTTAAGTGTCTTTGAGTCTTTGCTAAAGGTGTCCCCTCACACATGTGTGACTCTTCTGTCCCCTTCATATTCTTTTCTGTCTTATTGTCTTTTCCAATCAGGCACGCTGTCTACAATTCTCTAGGTTTATAAGGAGTTTGGAAGTCAGGTGTTCATCCTCCAAGTTTGTCCCTTTATAAGGTTGTTTCAAGCTGGGGTTCTCCATATTCACTGTGAATTTCAGGATAAGCCCATTAGTTTATGAAAAGTCTGTTAGAGTTCTGTTGGTATTGCACTGGATCTATAGGACTGTATGAGGAGAACAGACACCTGTATCTTCCATTGCATGAAGATGATTGTAGCGTGAGTTCTAATTGGTCTTAATAATAAAATCTGGAGTCAGATATTAAGTGGTTGGAGCTATAAGATCAGAACAGCAGAGCAGCCAGACACTAGTTCTTTCCTCGACAAAATCCTCAGACCAAATGGAGCATCCTGTCTCTACAAGACCTCAGACTGACTGCCTGGATCTCCTATCTCCTCCCACCTTATATTCCTCTCTTTTCCCAGCCACATTCCTTTCATTCTCCATCTCCCTCGTGCTGGGATTAAAGGTGTGTGACACCAAAGCACTTTGATGAAAGATGTGAGTCACCACTGCCTGACTCTGTTTCTCTTTTAGACTGGATCAATCTAATGTAGCCCAGGATGGCCTTGAACTCACAGAGTTCTGTTTCTTAAGTGTTGGGAAAGGTGAGTTCCAACACTGCCTGTCTTCTGTGGCTAACTAGTGGCTATCTGCACACACTGATTCTCAGGCAAGCTTTATTGTCATGGAAGAAACAAAATATCGCCACAGTCGATGAATCTATACATCTTTACTCTCAGCAATGAGTTGTCCCATTCAGTGTCTAGGCACTACAGAGAAGTGGGCAGAGTTTTCCTAATTATTTCATATTTCCTGATGCTATCTCCAGTGACAGGGATTTTAAATTACAGCTTCCACACATTCATTTCACTGTGGTCAGCTGTCTGTGTTAAATTTAGACAGAGTTATTGATGAATCTTTTAGGTTAAAATATTTAATTACATTCTCTATGATGAAAATGTCTTTGATGCTAACATATATTTGCTGTGTTTAAAATTCAGTACTTTGAAGTTGCAAGTGAATTATGAGAACAGAAACAAATGTCCAACACCCAGTTTGGGGGAAAATTTCTAAGGCAGCCACAGGTCAAAGGTTTGCCCCAATGGCATCTTTGGAATCATAGAGATAGTCCTTTACCTCCCAGCTAGCTCCATCAGGGAGGTGCTGAGATCACGGTGGAGAGAAAGAAGGGGATACATGTGAAGACTTAGGTATGTATGTGTAACTCCAGAAAGGTTTGTATTATGAAGAATACTTAGGTAATTATTTTCAAAATATCTAATATTATTTTCCCCAACACAAAAAGGAAAAGTTTAGTACTCGTGTGTTTTCCCTCTTGTTTTCCCATCCAGTCATGCAGATTTTAGCAGTGTTGCTGTGGACTTGTACAGAGGGGGTGTTTTATGTATGGTTCTTTCCATGTTTATTATAACCATGACGCCTGCTAAGTGTTGCTCTGATGCCTACTTCCCTGTGCAGTTACTAGTATACAAGAATTGCTTGTCTTTGAGTAATGTTTCTCTTTTATCTTTTGTTTATTAATGGATTTACTCATGCGTTTGTGTCTACTCAGAAACACCCATTTCTTAAAGGAGTACTCCTTTGTCATCATTATATACTGTGATGCTTAAATTATCCCATAACATGCCCGTGGGAGTACATTCAAGTGGACCTGCTCTTCATTTGTTATCTGTCTAGAATTCTGGATTATCTGACCACCCCTGGGAAGAAAGCCAAAAGCAAATGCCTCTTGTCAGTGATACTTTGTGTCCTCTGCCTATCAATGTCAGGTCTCTTCTATGAGAAGAACAGCAGGACTGCAGAGAGAACACGCAGAATGTTGACAAGAAGCTGACATGAGCCCTTGTTTCCAGTATGTGAGTCATCATTGCCACCAATGTGAGTGTGTGTGTGTGTGTGTGTGTGTGTGTGTGTGTGTGTGTGTGTGATGTGTACATGGCTGTGTATAAAGGGTCTGTGAAATGAACAAAGAAGAGGAAGATGTCACTGCACATCTTTGACTTGACTGGATGCAGACAGACTACTCCATCCTTATATTCAGTACAGTAGAGTGACAAGATCATGTGGGACTCACCAGGTGAGTCATTTCCTTTTCTCTTCCCATCTGTGTGACCAGCAGCTGGTCTGTGATGCCTTGTAGGAACACATCCTGTTGAGCAGGTCGCAGCAAAGAGCAGCACACTGTAAAACAATGGCATTCATAGACTCCCCAGATGACTGAACCCTGTAGGGGTCCCTTTAAATGACCAGGACTGAAATGGAAGCAATCCCCATCAGACCATTTCCCCGAATGGGCCATGCATGACTGCATCACATTTGGAGGGATTGCTTATTAAGATGGTAGAAATCTGAATCCACAACAGACACTGAATCATGCTTATTAAAATGGTAGATATCTGGGTCCACAGCAGACACTGAATCAATACCTGTGATGTGGGGGGTGGCATAGCCACTTCTTTCTGATGGCTGTCCATGTTAAAACGTATTGCTAGTGTGTTTGATATTCTGTCTTCCAGGATATGAAGTCACAGACTGCTTAAGTCCATACCATGTTCTCTTGTTACTGCCTTAAATACCAGTGTGTTGCATGGCATATCAAATAGACAAATCAATTCCTTCGTGTACGTTTATCCAGATATTCACATAGTGGCCTCTTTAGTGAACACCTTGTTCCTGCACTGTGAAGACTAGCACGGGTCCTTGTATATCGTGTTAGATAGGCAAACTGTCAGTAAGCAGAAGAAATCAGTAATCACAGCAATTCCGTGTATTATTGGCGCTTTAAAGATCATAAAGGGGACAGGAAACAGTTGTGATGGGGATTGTCGTATGTGATGTTACCCCCAAAGGTTTCAGAAGTTAGCATGTGATCTGAGTCCTGAATGGCAAATAGAAGCAAGACCGTGCACAAACCAAGTTGTGGGCGTGCTTGCTTCCATGGAGAACAGTGGATCTAAGAGCAGAGAACAAGGCTAGTTGCCAGAACCTTGAAGACAACGTGGACACTGCTTGGGGATAGGACAGAAAGGAAAATGTTGTCATTGTCAGCTGTGTATGACATTTGGATTATATGATCTGTGTGGAAGGTGAGTTATGGAATTGTCATGATATGTTTCCTTTTGGTAGAAGGTGACTTGGCACTGAACAGAGAAAGGCCTGGGGAGGGCGGAATGAGGGAGTGTGTGGAGACAGTGGAGATGGTTCCGAAGACAGGGTAGGGATGGAGGTATGAAAGAGGGATGAAGCCATGCTGCAGTGATCAGCAGGAGAGCTGCCCTGTGCAGCCTTGTCTGGGAGAGGGCAGATAGCACCTGGATGCGCTGTGCATTTTCCTTGTGGAGACATTGCTCTAACATCTCTGGATTTGTCTGACCACATGGAGACACGGTGCTTCCATTTACTGACATCAGTTATTCCACGTGTATTGACACAGGATAGTTTGAATACCCAATATAGTCATTGTAAAACTTAACAATTTGATAACGAGTTGCTGATGAATAATTTTCAGATGTAAAGTTTTCTAAGTATAGCTAACTGTAGCATAATTTCCAACAGAATAAGAATCTAACATTTGTCTCTTAAAAAGTGAACCCAAAATTCAGTGTATTTTTGAAAATGGCTGTTCTACAGCATGTACTGCTCTTGGCAGGTTTACAGATGAAGGAAGTGAGTAGGTTTTAGGCAGAGTTGAAGTGAAATCAGTCTCTAAATTCTGCAGCAACTGTTTGTCCCTATTTCTCCAGAAGAAGACTACCTTTAGAAATGCTTATTTTTGACAGCTGGGCATGGAGCAAACATTCACAAGACAGAGGCAGTTGGATGTCTGAGTTCAAGGCCAGCCTGTAATTCCAATTGCATATATCAACATTAGTCTGTCACATATGCAGGAACTTGTGACTGGTATTTAAAGCAGGTATTATCACTAAAGACCCCCAACTTAGCACATGAGCAGTGTCTGCAGAGGGTTTCACTCTGTTTTCTCCTCACAGAAATTCCCAGCCTTTGTTTGGAAAATGGGTCCAGGACATCCTGGCTCAGGGAACCAAAGTTGCTGGGGCTAGGAAGGTCCCACATCTCTCTGACTCTAGAAAAGTGGTTCAACCAGTGACTTGACCCCTTCAGCAAACGTCTATCTCCAAAACTATTTCCATTGTGATTCTTACCTGTAACAACTTTACAGCGATGATGAAGCAACAGAAATAATTTTCTGGTTGGGATCACCACGCATGAGGGACTGTATTAAGAGTCACGTCACAGCATAGGAAGGCTGAGAACCATTGCTGTACAGACATCCAAACGCAGAATCCGGCTTCTCAGATATCTCTGGGATCCCTTCATCATTGTCCCCATACTCCTAGGGAGGCACAGCCCCACATCAGGACACATACACTCACATCTCCGTGCAAGGGAAATCCTGTTCTTCTTTCTCCGTCATTTCTATTTCCACACACTATGCTATATTTCCAAATTTTCTTTTTTTATGTCTTCAGCACTGAGCTTAAGGATGTGTCTGATTCTTTGACCAACCTTTTTCCTGTTTTGTGATTCTTCTGCAGGGTCTGGGTCGTTGGCTGTGCACACACATCCACAGACAGTACAACAACAGCCTCTAGTCCCTTGTTGCTGACCTTTGGGAAGCTGGGCATGTAAGGTAGGTTTGCTGGCAGGAGACTTTCTCTCAGGAACAGGATGTCCTTGTCAGAGGCTGGACTCGAGGATGCTACAGCACTTAGATCTGCCCAGCATCTGACGGCCCGGTCCCAAGCTCTTCACAAATGTGGTGGGAGCACATTTGGGGATTTTTAAAAGTGGTCCCTAGACACTGCTATTGCTCCCCTGGCTGTGCACACATTCCCAGCTATATTCTTGATTTCTCTGGTAGCTGTTCAATGAGAATGCTATACCATGAAAAGAAATCACTGGTGAATTTAAAAAGCCACAGTATGGGGACTGGCGACATAGCTCTCGTGGCAGAATGATTGCCTAGAATGGAAATTGCTCTGTGTTCTTTGACCCTCTGGGCATGTTCACCCTCACCTGTAATACCAGCACTCAAGGCGTAGAGGGAGGAGGAAAGAGACAAGAGAGTCATTACTGTTTATGAGAGTATGGCTCCCTGCCCCCATGGCAGATAGCTCACAACTGCCTTTAACTCTAGCCCCATCAGGAGTCAATGCCTCTGCCAATCATGTGCATACCACAGACAGACAGACAGACATAATTAAAAGTATAACTAAAATCTAAACAAGAAAAAAAAAAGAAGCATCAACTCCAGGTCATTGACCAAGGGGAAAACACAGTGGAATTTAAAATATGAACATTATAAATGGTAACGGAATCTAACAGTCTACAGTCTGGCAGGGGAGATGACTCAGTGGTTCAGAGTGCATTCTATTGTTGCTGAGGATCCAAGGTAGTTTCCAGCATCCATTTCCAACATCCTTGAAGGACCATACCTCAGCTCCAGGAAGGTATGACCTCTCCTGACCTTTGGAGGCATAGGAATTCATGTGTACATACACATAGGAATATACACAACGTAATTATTATTAAGTTATGTACATTTTAAAATTATGTACAAATTAAAATAATTGTTATGAAACAATGAAGAAAAATGGTCAAATGCCAGGCAATAATGAGAACAGTTTTCATCAGCGTTAGGTGGCAAATGCGTGCACTTCCAGCTATTTGAACACTGGGGTTACACGATCATTACTGCTAAGAAGTTTCAGAACAGCCTTAATAGCACAGTGAGGCCCTTCCTCAAAATGATAACCAAACAAAAACCAGAAATATCTCAGAAAATGTGAAATTTCTTAGATAAACAATCTTAGAGTACATGGTTTTTCAAGAGATGTGGATCATTATAAAATAAATTTTTGCAGGGAAATCAATGATAAAATTATTTATTTCGTGGGAATTCAACAATATACATGTAGAAATGGAATGAAAATGTTACTGGGCCGAGAAGAAAACAGTAGCATTAAGAATGTGTTTACATTAAAATGAATACTTGAGCTGGGGCAGTGTGGTAAGCTGGGAGGACCAGCAGCACTCTGAAGGCTGAGGGAGGAAGGGGAAGAGTCCCAGGCTGGGCTGGGCTGCTCTGAGACTCTGCACTAAACACACAAAATAGTTAGCAGGACTATTATCATTCCATTCACTGTGGGAAAGTTTCAGCTTAGTTCTGTCATGGGAAACCATCCTCTTTTCACTGGATGTTAGGCAGAGCCCTGTGTGTCCCTGGCAGACACATTAAAGATTACCATCCCCTAAATGGGGAAGTGACTTCCTCACCAACACATACAGCAAGGCGCACAGAAAATGGCGGCTGGGACTCTACTCAGATAGCTCACTCTCTGGAGATTTCCCTGCAGACAGCCCTGTGCCTTAGGGGTAGGAATAAGCCCAGCGACAGACACAGATTTCCTTATGGTAGTACATGTGCTTTCCTGTGGTGTTTGAAATTTCGTATCCAGGAAGGAAAGTACTTTAAAGTGTAAACTGAGAAAATTGCTTGTGCTCGGGTGGTAAAAGTGGGGCTGGGGAGACAGCTAAATCAATAAATTGCTGGCCTTGTGGGCATGAGGCCCTGAGTGTCATTCACAGAGAGCATCATCAAGAAAATGAAGTTAAACTACAGCAGGAAAAGTAGTAGGTGTGGTGGGACATGCTTGTGTGTGAAGGTGGAGGCAAGCCTATCCCTGGAGTGTGCTGCCCAGCCAACCCAGCCTGCCTTGCGTGTTCCAGGCCAGTGAGAAACCTTGTCTAAGAAAAACTTCAGGGGGATGGCGCCTGAGGTACAACACCGGAGGCTGCCTTCTGTCCCCTGACCACATGCATGTATGCATACAATTGCAGAAGCACACACATATGCACACGGGCACACAACGACACACTGGATAAACGATGTTTATACCTTCTGTACTTTAGAAGTAGTCATTGTGTTCCGTTTCTGGGCAATGAAGTAGAAGGACAAATGGAATCTACTCTCATGCTCTGTGCATGCCTGTGTGCATATGTGTGTGTGTGTTTGCACACAGAGCTCCACCATCTCTATCTAATGAGGCTGCTTTATGTTAGCCTTAGACTGGGATTGGTCTCCAATCTTGGGTTTACATTTGATATACCTAAGATGTCAAGGTTTATGTACCAGGAAAATATACTGAAGTGAAAAAACACTGCTTTATCTCCAGAGGTAAGGTCCCTTCAAGTCCAGGTCACAGCCAATGTTCCCTCCCACCCAAACATAGACGCCACTGGGCCCAAGACTCTCACTGATGTAGTCCCCATTATGGCCAGGAGGTGGCATTCAAACTACATGCCTACATTTATTTTTTTTAAAGGGGCTGATGTTTTATGGAATAGCAATGCGTTTTCAGTGTGTTTGGAAACTTGATACAATACTAGAGCAGTTCCATTTATGGATTGCAGCAACTGTAGTGCTCCACAACTCACTTCATCCTCCCTGAGTGTAAAGTGGGCAGTGCACACGGGATACAGAGTGGTGCTCTGTAGAGAATATGAATGTGGTGGTCACCTTGAATCCCCTGACACTGGAATGGATGGATTTCCTAGACTTTCCATCTCCTCTCCAGGAGGCTGTGGTACAGTCCCCAGATCTCTGCCTCCCAGGCAAGTTGTATCCTGGTCAGTCACTGCAATTGTGTTGCACCATGCCTGCTGGGGACTTCCAAGAGCAACCTGGTGTTTGTGGTGTGGTTGCCATGTACTTTTCCATGAATATGGTCTGCATATGGTTTAGATGTAATATGTATTCACCGTTACGATTTAGACCAAGCTTGGGGTCCCTTCTCTGTTGCACGAAGGTTTCCAAAGTATTTCCTTTACCTCACCCTCATTTTGGAGCCACTAACTAGATACTGAAAGAGAAATTATCCCCTGAGCCCTACAAGAAGAGATAACACAGAAGAAAAGAGGCAGGAACCCCAAGTCCCTTGACAGCCACAGGACATTGACTGAGCTACTGTTCTATTGCTGGGAAGAGGCGCTGTACTGAAGAGAATTTACAGAACAAAGCATTAAATGGGGAGCTTACTTTCAGTGTCAGAGGGTTAGTCCAGTACCATCACTGTGGGCAGCATGGCAGCAGGCAGCCTGGCAGGGCACTGTAGCAGAAACTGAGAGTTTACATCCTGATCACAGGCAGGAGGCAGAGGGCTTTTGAGTCATCAGAACTCACACCCAGTGACAAACCTCGTCCAATAGGGCCACACATCCTAATCTTTCTTAAACCATCCACCATTGGGATTGAAACATTCACCAAAAGAGGCGTATGGAGATCATCCTCATTCAAACTACCACCGTCCTATAAGGGATTTCCTCTGCCCCATCAAGCTGCAGAGGGAGAATTGTGGTTGGCTGAGTACTCATAAGTGCATAGACTAGAATCGGTTCCAAGATGTCAGTCATTAATAGAAGAGACTACTGTGTGACATTTGGGGAGAGCAGGAGGCCATTCAAGTTACTTGTCTGAAATAATGTGCTCTTCAGAAGACAGTAGTCCCCTTTTGGTTCTCTTCATGGATACTGAAACTGTATACTGAAACTGTAAAGGCCTTGAGCACACAGGAATTATACAAGATTTAGTGAACGTACACACACACACACACACACAAACATACATACACACACACACTTTCATCAGCCATGTCGTCAATTTATTTCTGTGAATTAGTAGTTTATGGTGGGCCAGGCATCATCATTCTAACCCCACATCTACATGTCTCACACAATTCCTTTTTCCCTTCTTTGATCTGCTCAAGTGGATTCCCATGGAAACCATTCAAAGAGACTGCCTTAAACTGTCTGGTCCACAAAGAAAAACAAATGCTGCCTTGGAAACCAAGGAAAATTTGGCCCATCCTTCCCATAGTGATAGCTATAAGGCCCCACCCTGCTCCTGGCTATATCTCCCTTACAGAGGGGAGGGAGGATAAACCTTGTGTGGTGTCTGTCTTGGAAGTTATCCTGGGTGCGGAATAGATTTTTTTCTGATTCTGCTTTCCATGTGATAGTGCAGTTAACATGTCTCCATACTTAACCAAGTATGGATGATCTATAAGAAAGCAATTTGTTTAAGGAGGACATTGAGGTTACACCAAGCACGTGACTTCCCTTTCCCACATTGTGGAACTAGAACCAGAGCTACAGGACACAGAGAGGAAGAGGAACCACGTCTTCAAAGACAAAGACAGGCAGAGGGTCTAGTCTGAGCATGTAACTCTCCTGATTTCAGGAAATGCTCACCACAGGTTTCTCACATAGCAGTCACCTCCTCTCAGCTCTCCCCGTGGGTAGTCTGAGAGCAAAAAGACACTCTTCTCCATTGCTGGAGAGAATGCAACTGTTCTCCAAGCCTATGGATGGATCTTATGCTAGTGAAAACCTCAAGCGTGCATTCTGGGGACCAGGGATCTTTCTTCTAAGGATCCATCCCAAAGAACACAGAAGGGGACACAAAGACTGTCAGAGCAACACTGTAGAACTCCAAGAGGAGAACTATGAAAATCGTCTGTGGGAAGGAAAGAGGGACAGCATGATCTCAGGTGTATCTAGGACTGCTTTCCTCTGCTTCCTGACAGTTTACCCATATAACACAATACTCCAAGATCCGTGGTAATCTCAGTGCAGAAACACGGTGCCCACAAAAGTGGCCAGTATGTGAATAGCTGGATAAACATATCTAAAGAATTGATTTGCCTATTTGATATGCCATATAAGACACCGATATTTAAGGCAGTAACAAGAGGACATGGTATGGAATTAAACAGTCTGTGACTCCATATCCTGGAAGACAGAATATCAAACACACTAGCAACACGTTTTAACATGGACAGCCATCAGAAAGAAGTGGCTATGCCACAGCCCACTTCCCAGGGTTTGATTCAGTGTCTGTTGTGGACCCAGATATCTACCATTTTAATAAGTACTCCCTGCAAATGTGATGCAGTTATGCATGGCCCATTCAGGGAAATGGTCTGATGGGGATGGCTTCCATTTCAGTCCTGGTCATTTAAAGGGACCCCTACAGGGTTCAGTCATCTGGGGAGTCTATGAATGCCATTGTTCCAAAGAGTGCTGCTCTTTGCTGCTACCTGCTCAACAAGATGTGTTCCTACAAGGCATCACAGATCCGCTGCTGGTCACATGAATGGGAAGAGAAAAGGAAATGACTGACCTGGTGAGTCCCACATGATCTTGTCACTCTTGCTCAGGTAACAGGCTGACAAGACCACACCACACTTGGTTCTTCTCCAGGAGTTGGTTCTGCATGGAGAGTTCACTGTTTTCTCCCCTGTTCTACTAGAAGCCAGAGAAGGAGGAGAGAAATCTCATGGGGAGGGGAAGAAGGCGATGAGAACGCTCATGCACTCTACTGTACTGAATATAGGGATGGAGTAGTCTGTCTGCATCCAGTCAAGTCAAAGATGTGCAGTGACATCTTCCTCTTCTTTGTTCATCTCACAGACCCTTCCTATACACACCCATGTACACATCACACACACACACAAACACACACACACACACACACACACACACACACACACACTGGTGGCACTGATGACTCACATACTGGAAACAAGGGCTCATGTCAGCTTCTTGTCAACATTCTGCGTGTTCTCTCTGCAGTCCTGCTGTTCTTCTCATAGAAGAAACCAGACATTGATAGACAGAGGACACAAAGTGTCACTGACAATTAGCATTTGCTGGTGACAGTCTTCCAGGGATGGTCAGATAATCCAGAGTTCTAGGCAGATAACAAGTGAAGAGCAGGTCCACCTGAATGTGTGTCCTCCCATGGGCACATTATGGGATAATTTAAGCATCACAATATATAATGATGATCTATTGAGAGCTCACCAAGACCAGCTGGACTGTGACTGAAAAAGCATGGGATAAAACTGGACTCTCTGAACATGGCGAACTATGAGGGCTGATGAGACGCAAAGGACAATGGCACGGGGGTTTGATCCTAAGTAATGTGATGGCTTTGTGGGAGCCCAGCCAGTTTGGATGTTCACCTTCCTAGATATGGACGGAGGTGGGAGGTCCTAGGTCTTACCACAGGGCAGAAAACCCTGACTGCTCTTTGGACTGGAGAGGGAGGGGGAAAGGAGTGGGGAGAGGGGGAGAAGGGGGGCAGGAGGGGGCGTAAGGGGGGAGGAGGGGGAGGGAAATGGGAGGCTGGGAGGAGGTGGAAACTTGTTTTTTTTTCTCTTTTTCTCAATAAAAAAAAAAAGAAACAGAACTCTGTGAGTTCAAGGCCATCCTGGGCTACATAAGATTGATCCAGTTTAAAAAATAAACAAAGTCAGGTAGTGGTGACTCACATCTTTCAGCAAAGTTCTTTGGTGTCACACACCTTTAATCCCAGCATTAGGGCGATGGAGACTGAAAGGGATATGGCTGGGCCAAGAGAGGACTATAAGGTGGGAGGAGATAGGAGATTCAGGCAGTCAGTCTGAGGTCTTGTAGAGACAGGATGCTCCATTTGGTCTGAGGATTTTGTCGAGGAAAGAACTAGTGTCTGGCTGCTCTGCTGTTCTGATCTTATAGCTCCAAATACTTAATATCTGACTCCCGATTTTATTATTAAGACCAATTAGAACTCACGCTACAATCACCTTCATGCGATGGAATATGCATGTGTCTGTTCTCCTTAAACAGATCTGTAGATCCAGTGCAATACCAAGAGAACTCTCAACAGACTTTTCATAAACTAATGGGCTTATCCTGGAACTCATAGGAATATGAAGAACCGCAGCTTGAAAACAACCTTGAAAAGGGACAACCTTGGAGGATGAACACCTGACTTCCCAAACTCCTTATAAACATAGAGAAATGAAGACAGCGTGCCTGATTGGAAATGACAATAAGACAGAAAAGAATATGAAGGGGACAGAAGAGTCACACATGTGTGAGGGGACACCTTTAGCAAAGACACAAAGACACTTCAGTGAAGCAGGCATATGCTCTTCACCGAGTGTTTCTGGGACTCCCTGTGGTGTTTGGGAGGAACAGCCCAGTACAGTGACCAGCAGCCTGAGGATCACCCTGTCCCATTAATAACCTTGACCCTGGTGAAGGTGGATCTATGACTAAGCTGCATAAAAGAATTTCAGGAAAAGCCAGAATACAGCAAAGGTTGTGGGATTATTAATGTTTTGGACAGAAGCTCACATAGAATATGGATGGCTCATGCATGAAGGCCTGAGTGAGGACTAGAGAGAGACATGAGATTGGGTGTCATTGCCAATGGTGTGTGAGGAGGGCAGGAGAGTGAGAAATGTGAAGATTTTTATGGCTCTCAAAGTTACATTGTTTAAAATTACATGTAAGAATACTTTGAGTCTTTAAATGGGTTCTGTTTTCCCATTAGGAAAAAATATACAATTGGTTATTCAAAAGTCAAAAATGAAAAAATAATCTTTTGAAATGTTCTTATCCCTTTTAAAATTTCTTTAAGTAAATTAAATTGTAAGGTTATTAGGTGAATTTACAAGTATTCTTGTCCTAAGTAAGCACAATTCATTAATTTATTTTTATTTGTTTAATGTTTTTCCACAGGGAATATATGCACCACATGAGTGAGTACCTACTGCCCACAGAGGGCACCAGAGTTTGAGATGTCTCGGAACTGGAGTTACAGACATTTGTGAACCATCCGGTAGGTGCTGCATATCAACCCTAGATCCTCTGGAAGACATCCAGAGAAATTAAAGAATGAACCCTATCTTCAGACTCTAGTTTATATTTTGTTATTTTAAAACTTTCTTTGAGATGTCTTAGAAAAAGCTGCATTATATCTGTAGATAATTTCGGCTCTATCAGTTGGGTTGAGGTTTCTTGAGTGTCAGTTATAAAAATATAAATTAGATCACAGGGTGAGAGACTCTTTCTCCTCTCATATCCCCTTCAATGCCCTGTCTTTCTGTCTTATTTGGGACAAGCAGACATCCCCATGCACAACTATAAATATAGACAAGTTGTTAGTCACAGGATACAAAAGTCAACCCAAAATGAACAAATGATCTACACAGGACTAGAGAGACATCTTCGAGGTTAGGAGTGCCTTTGGCTATTGCAGATGACCTGACTTTAGTTTCAGGCACCTATATGGGGGCCCAAAGTTGCCTATAAGTCCAGATCCAGAGGAACTGACAGTCTTTTCTGGTCTCGGTGGGCAACTGAACTCAAACGTACATATGGCACACACAGACATACAGGCAGACACTCAGTAAATAGTGAAAATAATCTAAAAGGTAATTGATCCAAAATACAACCTAAATATGAATCATGTAGCAGAAAACAATTGAATGAATTATAGATAAACTTCTTAGATATGACAAACCCCCTTTCATTAAATGAACAACTGAATTGTTAAGAACTCCATAAAGTGAGAATATGTCCACTCTACCAAATATATGTTAGAAACATATTTTTCTTACCTGGGAAAATGAATGTGGGAAATTGTGTATCAGATGACAGTCTTCTTGTTTCCAGAATGCATAAAACCTCAAAAAGAGTCACTGAGAAAATAGACAATTCAGGAAATTAAAGTTGGCCAGAAGGGTGAGTAGATGCTCCACTAAGAGAAACATACAGCAGCAACATCCTTAACACTTAAGGAAGAGAGACAGATGACTCTGAGGGGACTGTCGACACCCCCATAAAATACTCAGAAATAAAGACTTGTCATACAAAGACCTGGCAGGTTGTGGAGGATGAAACTCTCATACCCACTGCTGGTGGCCATGGAAAACAGGACAGAGACTTGGAAAAGTATTTCCCAATGTCTTCATATGTTAATTGTCATCTGGCCATCACATTCCCAAATATATAACCTGGAGAAAGAGGACATATTTTCTTTTAATGATTTATTTATTTCAGTTCACACCAGCTTTATATACAAGACACTGAAATTGAAAACAACCTAAACAATAGCCAACAGGTAAAAGACTCATTTCCCAAAACTGGCATGGCGCTCCCTACTGTCTGTAACTATGGTGCCAAGGGATCCAATGCCCTCTCTTGGCCTCCACAGGCACCAGAAATACATTTGCTCTTCATACCTATATGTAGGCGAGCATATACACACATGAAATAAAACTAAATTATCAAAGTTTCAGCGTAGCTATACATTGCGACACCATTTAATAGTAAGAATGAACAATGATCATGGGCAACAAAATAGATAAATTTAAACATATATTCAAGATGAATGAAGGCCAGATGTCTCTGAACTCTGGTTCTATCCTAATACATTCCAGCATATATAAATTTATCTATAATATCAGATTGTTGTATTTTCCTGCAGACAGGATAGGGCAGTGGTTGGGATTGAGAACCTAAGGAACATAGAAATGAAACTTTATGGATTGGTAAATAATAATGAAACTTATACCTACCTGAGTATAAGAAGATGTCTATTGTCATTATGGGGAAAAGTAGAAAACTAGTAATTACGTTTAATGTTCGATGACTTGGACTTCAGAGATGGCTCCATGGTTAAGAGGACTTGCTGCTCTTATAGAAGACCTGGGCTGGGTTCTCAGCACTCACTTGGTGGACCACAATGGACTGCATATCTGTTTCTAGGGGAAACAACACCCATTTCTGTCCAAAGCAGCACACCCTGATCCTGAAACCAGAGCAAAAGAAACATACACTGACCCTGAGATTAGAATCAATTCACTGGCCCTGAAACCACAGACAAAAGTTTAAACAGGCCAGTGAAAGAAACACACTTTGCCCCTGACACCAAAGCCATAGAAACACACTCTTCCACTGACCAATTCGGCAAAAAACTAACCAATCTCTCAGAGACTGTAACAACAAAGCTGCAACAACTTGGCTGGGGAAACCCTCCCCTACCAGTGCAGAGCTGTTCATTTGGGGAAAACTTTCCCTGAAGCAGGGCTGTGAGCTCCTAAGCTTATGGTGAATTGTGGTATTCCTTGCCTCCCGACTGCCAGGATCCCTTTCCATCTGAGCAGCAATGTTTACAACATATACACACAATTTTTAAAACATTGCAGTCATTGGGTGCCGGGAAGATATCCCCAGGCTGCCTGACACCGTTCTGTTCAGGCAGGTGCCACACACCCACAGGCAAGCCTGCATTGTCAAAGCCTGGGCTGGCGGGAAGACATTCACAGGTCGACCCGGTACTTCCAGGAAGCCATTATGGTGAGCAAAATGTGTGGTGGAGAAATGGGAGAGAAAGAGCAGCCGAATGGTTCATGAGCTATGAAAAGAGGGACAATGGAGGACGTGAAGGTGGTGAGGAACAAGCTGAGGTGGGTGGTCTTCTTACCACGCCAACCATCAGGACTCAAGCTGTTTTTAATTGATATGTCTGGGTATGTGTTAATGTCCATGGTCCATGCTGCCACTAAAGGGTACACAGAAGCCTGGAGTCTGGGCTGTGTCCACTGGCCTTGTTGGTGTCCTAGGGCTGTGCTCTCACTGGAGTGTCCCTGATCTGAGAGACGCATGCTGCCAACCGGGGCCTTGGTGTTGTCCATTCCCGAGCTGCTGCCAAGGGTCTTGTCTGGCTCTGTGGCCCTACAGAGGCCAGGGTCTGAGTTCATGTCCATGGCTCTTGTCAGCATTGAAGGCCATGTGGTTGTTAGAGATCTGGACTACCACCTGGGGCCATGCTGGTGTCTGAGTGTCATGATGACACTGGGGCCATGCCGATCTGTGGGGCCTGCATTGCTGCTGTTTTGTTAATATAGTTTCTGTGTGATTACTCGGGTCTGGGTGGCTGGGAAACCACAGTGAAGTCTGTTCACAAGAACGGGTGCTGATGGCATGGCCATAGGACAGCTGCTCTGCCCCTAGCCTGAGGGGGGTATCTCGAGTGGGCTGGACTAACAAGCTCAACTACATCCTAGGCCCATATTCAGGGCCTTGGGTTGGCCCATCCTAACATCTCCCCCATCATTAACTGGCTGGAACTCGTAAAGGGACAGGTCTTCTGGAATGATACCTGTATGATCTCCATTACTCATGGTGGACCCGGAATGTCTGAGGTGAGTTTTGGTGAGGGTACACTGACGATGGGTACCAGAAACCAGAGGCCACAAATGAGACAAAAGACTTATTGCAATAAATGTTTGCAACAAGAGCTGATTGGACAAAATGGTGTGGTATGTGATCACCAAGGATCCCAATGCCACTAAGATGAATGACCAGATGTGTTGTATGGGGGGGAAAGATCGAGGGGCAAAGAGGTTGGTCGTTGGCTTGGGTTCAGATTTTCGTTTGTTTTACCTTTGTTTTAGTGGCTTATTCTCTTGTTGGGTGAGGGGCATATATGCAGGTACCTCAAAACAAACAGATTTGGGTTCATGATGTGAAATTCCCAGAGGATCTATAAAGAAATTATGTTGAAATTGTAATCAACAGAATTTGTTAAAGTACATTTCTAAGTATTTGGCACCAGCCTGGTGCCCAGAGAAAAGTCTCTGTTAAAATCTAGAAAAGTTGGCCGGGCGGTGGTGGCGCACGCCTTTAATCCCAGCACTCGGGAGGCAGAGGCAGGCGGATCTCTGTGAGTTCGAGACCAGCCTGGTCTACAAGAGCTAGTTCCAGGACAGGCTCCAAAACCACAGAGAAACCCTGTCTCGAAAAACCAAAAAAAAAAAAAAAAAAAAAAAATCTAGAAAAGTTTGTGCTACAATCCCAAAGAACCTAGAAAACAATGAAGACCTTAAGAGAGACATACACAGATCTAAACTACATGAGAAGTAGAAGAAGACAAGGTCTCCTGAGTATATTTGGAGCATGGAGACCATGGGAGTGGATAAAAGGGGAGGGGAGAAGAAGGGAGGGGAGCAGAGAAAAATGTATAGCTCTATAAAATCAATAAAAGTTTTTATGTTCAAATCACATTCTTAGCAAGTCTGTCAAAGGAGTCTTTTCACATCCATCTGAGACATTCACGCTTATCACTGGTGATGGTTTAAGCAGGCATTATCACTACAGGTTCAAGAGATTTGTGGATGAGCCATTCACATCCCTTTTCACAGAGCCGGGAGTTGGGCGAGTGCAGGCACTGATGCCTATTTTATTTTCCACAAACACCCCACCTTTTCCCAGAAAATGGTTTATGGTCATTCTGAATCAGGACGGGTACATGCTTGTATATCCAGAAGCCTCCATGTCTTTCTCCCTCAGGAAGTGAAGCAGCATTTTCTGGCTTGCATCTAAGAGTTTTATCTTCCTGTGTCCATAGGGGTCAGCCCCCACCATAGGGCACTCACACTCTCAGCTCAGTCCCATTATTGGGGGCGGGGAACGTCTGCTGTCCTTGTCATGTATTCTTGTGTTCCATAAATGTCATCTTGGTTTCTATGACCACAATCTGGCACAAGCTGCATATAGAGATGCCCTGCCCATCCTCCCTTGTGCCCTAGACTTTTTCTGAGAGCAAAATGCCTTTGAAGACCTTTGGGCTCTGTGAGAATGCACCCTGAGAGAAAGCAGGTCTAAGTAAGGTTGCAGGGATGTCTCAGGGGTTAAAGTGCACTGTGCCACTGCAGAGGACCTGAGTGGCTTACAATTTTCTGTGACTCTAGATCCAGGGGAACCAGTGTCCTCTCCTGGCCACCATGGGCATGTGAATTCATGTGTACATATTTCACACACAAATACACTCCAATCTCATGACGAAAAATAAAAATAAGTTAAAACTGAATAATCAATCTAAATAGACAATATAATAAGTAGACAACCTAAATACCTTCAAGCTCAGGAACATGGATTAAAAACAAACTTCTTACCAGACCCAGAAAGACAAATGTAATATGTACTCTCTCATGAGTGACTTTTAGACATAAAGCAAAGAAAAACCAGCTTACTTTCCACAACCCCAGACAACCTAGAGAAGGAAGAGAGACATTGCCGGTCTACATAGGAAGGAGAAAAAGATAAGAATTCCTGAGAAAACTGGCCGTGTGGGGGGGGGGGGTCAAAGGAGAGGAGGAAGGGGAGAGTATAGGAAGGTAGGATAGCGGAGCGAAATGTATAGCTCAATAAAAACAATAAAAACCAAACTTCTTAGATATAACAAACCTCTTTTCATAAGTTGAGAAGCGTGTTGTTAGGACGTCCATCAAGTGTCAGATGTACACTCTTCCAAGTAATGGTTGATAAATGAAGACAATGCCCTGATGGGGAAATACAAGTTTGAAAACCATGCACAAGATCAAGGAATTCTTGTATCTAGGATACAGAGCATCTCACAGACATCATTAAGGTAAGTGCTACTTATATAATAGAACAGATGATTCTAAATGACCAAGCGTACTGATATCATAAGAAATGTAAATGTATATGAATTTATCAAGCAAAGAAAATACTCTTCAGGTTGCCTGTTAAGATAACTACTGACTTTTAAAGCACATACCCCTTAAATGTTACACTGAACACTTAGAAATGAACAAAAACATAGTAGCCAATTACAAATAAAAGGAAACCTGAGATAAAAATTCTGATATTTGAGAAATGCTTAAAAGAATATGCAATTAAGAGATATCTTTGAAACCCACAATAATTCTATGGGCTCAACTTTAGTGGCAAAATGTTACTTTTTCAAGGGAAATAGCAATCATGGGCAGGTTTTTTTTTGAGGAATGTGATGGCTAATCTTGGTTTTCAACTTGACTATATCTGAAATCAACTAAAACTCAAGCATCTGGACACTCCCGTTGGAGATTTTCTTCACTGAATTATTTGAGGTGAGAAGACCCACCCTAATCTGGGCAACATCTCTGTTGGAAGACCACATCAAATAACATGGAAGAGGAAAGCTTTTGCTTTTGTGTGCCCTCATTCTTACCAGCAAGTTCATCTACCCTGCTTCTGAGGCCTTGGCTGGAGGTGAACCTATGTTTTGGGGAGTCCAATACTGAACAAAGACTAATAGCAGGTCCCTAAGAATCCTCTAGAACTCCCATGCCAAATGATAACCTCTGAGACATCCAGTCTTGTTGACTGAACAACTACCATTTATGGCTTTTCTGTGCAGGGACAATAGCCCTTAATGGACTAGCTTGACCACATTCTATCAGTTATGTTTCTTTAGAGCAGTGATTCTCAACCTTTGAGTTTGACCCCTTTCACAGGGATCAGATAAGACCATAGATAAACAAAGATATTTACATTGTTGTCCATAAAAATAGCAAAATTACAGTTATGAGAAGCAATTAAATAACTTTGTAGTTGTAGGTCAGCACAATATGACGAACCGTATTAAAGAAAGGGTCACAACTTTGGGAAGATTGAGAACCACTGCTTTAGTGAGATCTGACTAATGCAACGGATAAGGAAAAGCTCAGGAACAATAGTAGATTGGAACACACTGCTTTCGATGCAACAATAATCATGGGAAATAATACATTGAAAAGATTTATGAAAGCTAATTTCCCTGTAGATCCTATATGTAGCTCAATGAATTTCTGAAACCTGATAGAAGACAACCTACTCACTCTCCAGATAAATATGGAAGATTCACCAAAACCAACTCCACATGAAGCTGTTAAATTTGTATACAAATGCACATATGTATTGAAATATTTCAATTTGCAGGTGACTCAATGGAAAAAGACAGGCACATGTAATCCTGCCTGCCTACTGAGTTCAATACCCAGACCCATGAGGTGAAAGGAGGGAACCAATCATCACAAACTGTCTTTGATCGGCACACATGCACCTTGGAACTGGTTCCCTGAAAGGTACACACACACACACACACACACACACACACACACACACACTTTTTAACCCCAAATAATTGGTCACCATGACAGCTGCTTAGAGATCTATAGTACTAAGTACACCAATGTGTGTGTGTGTGTGTGTGTGTGTGTGTGTGTGTGTGTTTGTGTGCGTGTGAGCACACATTTGTGTGATCACAGGTATGGAAATGTCATAGTACAAGAGAGGAGGTAAGAGAACAAATTATTTTGGAGCCAGTTCTTGTCTTCAACCTTTTGAGGCAGAGTTCTCTAGTTTCTGCCGCATACACTGTGTACTCCAGGGTCCCTGGACCACAATCTTTCAGCCAGTTCTCATGCTTATACCTCCCATCTTGCTGTAGGAATCCTGGGATTACAGATGTGAGCACCACATCTGGCTTTTACATGGGCTCTGAGATCTGAACTCAGATCATCAGGCTTGCCCTCGAAGTAAGCACTTTTCCTTACTGAGCCATCTGCAAGTCAAAAAACAAACAAACAAAGAAGCAAGAACAGAACAATTTACCCAGCCCCTTACCGTTTCAGAATTATAAATCAAAGGTGTCACTTTTCTTTTTACTTTTTCCAGACCCCAGTAAAAATCCTAAGCCTGCCTGTCCTGACACTGTGGACATCTCGTTCTTTTTGGGAAAACCATTGTCCTAAACGTGCTCCACCACCAATGCAGCTGCTTATTGAACCTTCCTGAATTCTGGAACCTTAACTCAAAGGCAATGACCTTCTCTACCCCTCTAGTCCATTTTGTTCCTCCTGACAGTCACCGAAACTTACAGCTTGCCTACATTTTGTGATTTTTCTTGGAAAGAAATAAGATTATTCTTTACCTTCAGAGAGAAACCCAAATTGTCCACTATGTAAAATAAAATAATACTTAATCATCAGTTTAGAAATGAAGGGGTTAGAAAAATAAACTGCAAGATAAGTGTGGTACGGAGTGACCAAAATCTCTGCACTAAAGAGAAAAAGGAAGGAAGATGATGAAAAGTCCCAGTCCAGCCTGCTTTACATAGTGAGTTCCAGGCCGGCTAGAAATACATGTCAAAACAAAATCAAGCCACAGATGAATATATACATAAATGAAGGGATAAAGCGTACCCAAGTGTGCTGGATAGTTTTACATCAACTTGAAACAATCTGGAGTCCTCAGCCAGGAGCGAGCCTCACTGAGAAAATGCCTTCATAAGATCAGGCTGTAGGCAGATCCATACAGCATTTTCTTAAGAGTGACTGATGGAGGGTGGTCCTGGTTCAATAAGAAACCAGTCTGAACAAGCCCTGTGACCAATCCAGTAAGCAGCACCCCTCCATGACTTCTGTACCAGTTCCTGCCTCACGGTGCCTGCCCTACTGAAGTTCTTGTCCTGACTAACTTTACGGTGAGCAGTGCTGTGGAAGTGAAGCCAAATCAACCCTTTCCTATCCACCTTGCATTTGGTCATGGCATCTTTCACAGCAGTAGAAATCCTGGCTAACCCAAAAAGAGAAAAATATTCCAAGAATGGTGAACTCTTTGCATCCATAAATGTAGGAGAAGACCCACGTTTTCCAGAAGCTCAGTAAAACAAACCAGACTCAGTAAGGATAAAAGACCCAAGTTTTCTCTCAGATATCGAATCAAGACTTGAATTCGTTTATGAGTTGGCTGTGTGTGGTCATGCTTGCAGGTCATGAAACTAGAATTAGACTACAAGGAGAAGAACACGGGCTTAAAAGAGGATGGAAAAGAGAGGGCAGTGAAATATGTGGGCCATGAAAACAGAAGGTGCAAACTACTTGTGGATGGGAACACAAAGAGATATGCCTAAAACAGTGTTGATTAAACCAGGTAGCGTATGAACCCAAGAAATACATGAAATGATTGATATAGGCAAACTTCAGAAAATAAAAGCAAAAAAACCTTGAGATCACGTTGAAGGAATTCTGTTTTTGGTAGAAGAAAAAAGACAAAAAGAAAACCACGTAATTACAATGAGGCATGTAGTCCAAGGGATAAAGCACAATATTTGTTAAAGTGCTGAAATAGAAGCAATTTTCAAATCTGAATCTCTTGGTCTACATATATTATTCTCCAGGGTTATAGTGGAGATAAAAAGATATCATCAAAAGTAAACATAAGTGTTTCTCAATATGAGACATACTGCTAAAAAGGACTAAAGGAAGTTTACAAACAGAAGCAAATCTATAGATGTTGTGGGGTGCTGCGGGTTGCATTCCGCCACCCAGCTCCCACCACCGGCTAGCTTTACCCGAAATAACAACACACAAACTGTATTTATTTAAATCACTGCTTGGCCCATTTCTATCTAACCACTTCTAGGCTAATTCTCACATATTAATTTAGCCCATTTCTAATAATCTGTGTTGCGCCCCTAGGTGTGCTTACCAGGAAGATTCTAGCCTATGTCCATCCTGGGCCTGAGCTTCATAGCGTGTGTCTGCCCAGGAGCCAGGAGAATGGCGTCTCTCTCAGGTGTCTGCTCCCGAAAGGAGAGCTGTGGAGTCTGAGCTCACTTCTCTTCTTCCCAGCGTTATGTTCTGTTTACTCCTCCCACCTATCTTCTAACCAATAAAATGGGCCAAGGCAGTTCCTTTATTAGCCAATGACCTTCCTCCATCATTTCCCCTTTTTCTGTTTAAACAAAAAAAAGGCTTTAACTTTAACATAGCAAAATTACATATAACAAAACAGTTATCAAGTAAAAGTTACAATAATCTTTATCATAACTAAGGAAAACTATAACTATAACTAACTATTCTTAACTCCATCAAAGACTCCAGAAAGATACAATACTACCTAAGCAAACAAGAAAAAAAGCAACTTTTAAAACTCTAGAAATGACAGAGACATCTTGCTGCCTGGATAGTCACCCAAGGTTCCTCTGTACCGTTGGGGCATCCATCTTCAGCCTTCAGGCCCATGGTATTCAGCAGACATTTCCATAAAGCAGGAAAATTCAAAGTCAGTTCAGTCACTATCTGTTGTGTCCTGCAGAATGTCTCGCAGACTCTTTCATGAATCAGGAACCCCAAAAGATCATCTCACCTTAGGCAAGTTCAGTAGTCCTCTCTCTGTGGGTTCTCTGTGTCCAGTTTATGCAATAGTCCAGGCAAGAGCAGTTTCTTGCCCAAATGGCTATCAAACTCCATAAGGTGCCTCTTCGATGCCCATCTTCCTTTTAAAGTAGATTGGTGCTGCCAGGCGCAGAGTGTCTCATTGTCATAAAATGTCCTAAGTTATTAAAACATTTAAAATGCCATATTCTATAATCTTTGAAAGATATGAAGAATGCCTATCTAAAATATATCTATGTACATCTAGAAAATCTTAACTAACATGACTACAAACTTGACTATTATGATTATCAATTAACAATCTATATTTCTAATTATACATTATATTTTTAAATGAACTACACAATCACAATACCTTAATCAAGATCAAGAAATACATATACATATAACCAAATTGACCTTAAAATCCATACCAATGCAAATTATTCATACCTATATCATTTGCCCCTTTAAATGTAAAAGAACATTTATAAACAATATTTGGGAACATGGGCGCAGTTTTTTCTCTCCAAACTGCTTCCTGCTGAATGGGGGCGTCATTAATTAGGTCTTTCATGGTATAACCTGTGTGCTAGTTTCATCTCAGTTGGCAGTTGAGCGAAGCAATTTTCTGAAGATGTTCACAACAACCCTTCAGGAGGGCGTGGTCCATCATACCATATCGGGATAAATGCAATCCACAAGGTCTGATCCTCTGTGAAAACAAAAGAAGAATCTCTTTTCCAAAGTATCATATCCTTAGATCCAAATTCTAAATATCTATGTTGGATTAGTTCAGCAGCATTTATAAATAAATATCTTTTAGCAGCTGTTGCTCCTTCCTCAGCATTCAAATAATTCAAAGAGAGCATAATAGCATACAGTATCAAAATTCTCTGTGTATTTTCCATCTTTGTGCAGCTTTGTTTTAACCTCTATTTTGTTTATTTTTACTTTTAACTCTTTGCTTTTTGAGACAGGTTCTCTGTATCTTTGACCTGTAGTAACTCTGTAGACCAGGCTGTCTTTGAACTCTCAGAGATCCGCCTGTCTCTGCCTCCCAGGCATTCGGGATTAAAGGTGTACACTACTACACCTTGAACTCACAGAGATCTGTTTGTCTCTGCCTTCTAGGCACTGGGATTAAAGGCGTGTGCTACCACACACAACAACTCTCTTCCTTTTTTTGTTTTTTACTTTAAGAACTTCAACTTTTAGTCTGCATATATTTTTAACACACTTTAAACCATTTAAAAATTTTCTTTGTCTTTTAATCTCTCTTTACTGTATATCTCTCTTTTTCTGACCACATGAGTCTTTAATTTACCAAGCAATATCAGTAGGATTAAAGGTGTGGCTTTGCCCACTGGATCCAGCCCATTCCTTAGCTTTCCAGCCTCATGGCTGAGGTACTGGCTGTAGCCATGTTTACTGCCACAACTCTATGGCATTTCAAGGTCCCTGCCAGCAAGCGAACTTCAGCAGCCTGTGCTTGCAAACCGCACGAACCGCCTGCGTAAAAGAGTCAGAGTTTGCCCTGGCAGGACAGCCCAGAAAGCGGCATTTTTATTTTTATTTATTTATTTTTTTTCTTTTTTTTTTTTATTGAGAAAAGGAGAAAAAAAACAAGTTTCCACCTCCTCCCAGCCTCCCATTTCCCTCCCCCTCCTCCCACCCTATGCCCCCTCCTCCCACCCTTCTCCCCCTCCCCCCACTCCTTTCCCCCTCCCTCTCCAGTCCAAAGAGCAGTCAGAGTTTACTGCCCAGTGGAAAGTCCTAGGACCTCCCCCCTCCGTCCATATCTAGGAAGGTGAACATTTAAACTGGCTAGGCTCCCACAAAGCCATCACATTACGTAGGATCAAAACCCCGTGCCATTGTCCTTTGCATCTCATCAGCCCTCATTTTTCGCCATGTTCAGAGAGTCCAGTTTTATCCCATGCTTTTTCAGTCACAGTCCAGCTGGTCTAGGTGAGCTCCTAATAGATCAGCTCCACTGTCTCAGTGGGTGGGTGCATCCCTCGTGGTCCCGACTTCTTTGCTCATGTTCTCCCTCCTTCTGCTCCTCATTGGGACCTTGGGAGCTCAGTCCAGTGCTCCAGTGTGGGTCTCTGTCTCTATCTCCATCCATCACCAGATGAAGGTTCTATGATGATATGCAAGATATTCGTCAGTATTGCTCTAGGATAGGGTCATTTCAGGTTCCCTATCCTCAACTGCCCAAGGAACTAACTGGGGACCTCGGCTTGGGCACCTGGGGGCCCCTATAGAGTCAGGTCTCTTGCCAACCCTAAAGTGGCTCCTTTAACTAAGAATTGTGGTTCCGTGCTCCCCTGTCCAACCTTCCTTTATCCCAATCCTCCTGTTTTCCCAAGGCCCGACCTCCTTCCCTTCTAACTTTTCTCTCCCCATCTCCCCTTACCCCCATCCCACCCCACCCCCAAGATCCCAATTTTTTCCCCGGCAATTTTGTCTACTTCCCTTAGCCAAGAGGATAACTATATGTTTTTCCTTGGGTTCCCCTTCTTACTTAGCTTCTTTAGATTCACCTATTGTAGACTCCGTGACCCTTATTTATGGCTAGAAACCAATTATGAGTGAGTATATCCCATGTTCATCTTTTTGGGTCTGGGATACCTCACTCAGGATAGTGTTTTCTATTTCCATCCATTTGCATGCAAAATTAGAGAAGTCATTGTTTTTTACCGCAGCGTAGTACTCTAATGTGTAGATATTCCATACTTTCTTCATCCATTCTTCCATTGAAGGGCATCTAGGTTGTTTCCAGGTTCTGGCTATTACAAATAATACTGCTATGAACATAGTTGAACAAATGCTTTTGTCATATGATAGGGCATCTCTTGGGTATATTCCCAAGAGTGGTATTGCTGGGTCCAGGGGTAGGTTGATCCCGAATTTCCTGAGAAACCGAAACACTGACTTCCATAGTGGTTGCACAAGATTGCATTCCCCGCATTTTTAAATGGCGCAGCTTTTTTTCTGGTACGGCTGAAAACTGAAAAGCATGCGTTCAGCTTTTCGTCAACACCATTTAAGTGTTTCGTGGCAGGACCTCTTAAGAGCTGCAGGGTTTTGCAGCTGAAGCTGAGTCAGGAAGCCTCTCTTAGATGAGGCGCTTGCTTGCCTCTAGCAAGCAGAGCAGACCCGAGAACACAGCGAGTCTAGTTGCCATCAAACAAATCGTAGCACTTTACTCCAAATGCTCTATTCAAAAGCTCTGTCTCCCTCAGGAGCCAGAAAGAGATCGCAATGGCGGCACAGCCCCAGGAAGTCGCACTTTAAAATGACACAGCGTTTTTTCTGCTACTGTTGCCGAATCAGGAAATCTCTCTACAGCATGCCACCAACGAACAGCAAAAATCTGTGTTAAACTCTCTCTCCCTTATTTGTAAGCCTTCTCAGGTTTTTTAAGTGGGTTTAGTCCATCACATCGGGCGCCAATCTGTAACGGCGTAAACAAATGCAGACAGATTGTAAAAAAATATATATCTATAGCTTTAATGTAGAAATAGACTTACAGAAGCACCGTTCCCGTGGAGACCAGGAAAGCAGAAGTGATGGCTGGGAGCATGCTCGCCAAATTTATAGGCAGACATTAGCCCGAGGCGAACACGCCCCCCAAGGGGCGGACCTATCCCTACATATAGAGGAAACATAGAAATATCTGGAAGAAGGAAAAATAAAATCAATGCAGAAAATGATTAAACAAAACACAAATTTCATTTTCCTCTTAATATCTCTCAGTTCTGTGTGATGTTTTAAGCAGGAAGCATAGTGATGTGATGTGGTCCTCTATAGACATAGAGTAAATGTATTGTAGATTTTGTTCTTACAAGGGGTGATTGTGAAGGAGCTATAATTACAATAATATCAAATAGGGTTAGACTCGCAGGCAATCACAATGTTTGAGTTCCACTCTCTAGCTCTTATCAGGGAGATCTTGGATAGCTGCTGTAACATACTTACTCCAAAGTGCTTTGGTCTTTCTATCCAGCTGAGATGAGAAGGCATTTATGCACACAGGATCATGTTTAACCTCAGGATTGCTAATGAACAGAAGATGAGGTATTGTTATTATATTGAATGGATAAGGATGGGGGAAGGGATCTAACTCACCCTTTTGTCCCAATGTTCTGTCCGGTCTGGCAGACATCACAGCACACTGGGTTCTTCCATACAAACTCCTGCTTCTGGGTTGCAGATATTTCCCTTTATGTTTACACTAGAAGGTAGCAGAAGGGAAAAGAAAACTCATGAAATAGAGGAAACCAGGATGAGGAAGCACATAAATCCCAGGGGATGGAATGATGGTGCCTTGTCTGTGCAGACGACATCAATGGAAGGTACACAATGATGTTTTTCCTCCTCCCAGGTCATCTCACCACCCTGGGCATATACAGTGATAACTGTGACTGCAGACACATACTGGGAATGTGAGCTTGTGCATTTCCCATTCCCATGGCAAGAACTCCCCTTCTCTGTGTGCACTCAGGCCCCTACTTTCATGCCACAGCCTTCCATGGGCAGCACAAAGGGGGCAAGGGAAATCGGCCAACCACAAAAATACACAGGTTTTGTTTCCTCTCCATTCAGGCCCTGAAAATGATTCTTTGAGGTAGGCATCATTACTTCCTTTCCATACAGGGGCTCAGAGAGTACAATGCGTAGACCCAGGAAATTCTCCAGAGGCACCAGATGAACACAGATGCCATCTTAAAAGGATTCCTCTAGCCATACTGGGACAAAGGGAGCATGGAAATAGAGAACAGCAATAGAGGAAAACAGTTTGGGAAAATGGGTGTTGAGCCATACTGATATAAGTCAGCACATGAGTAAAGAAATATGGAGATAAGTAAGCAGTATACTACACACCAGGTCATCATTGAAGAGGACCAGGAGAATTATAACACATAGCCTATCACAGCAGTAAGTGATTAACTAACTTTCACACATATATATCCAGGGACATATTTGCACAAGCATGAGTATATACACAACACACACTAACAAATGTCAATGTAAACACACAGCTCTCACCTCGAAGGAAGAAGAGAGTTCATTCTGGAGTCAAATATATGTGAGTAAACATGAGTGAGACAGGTTTATGTTAGTACAAATTGCAAGTTACAATGTGGAAACAGTTTCATGAAGTTTTTATAATCACAGAATGAAGAAACTATAGTCTCTCCTTAAGTACATGGGTGATAATATTAAGTAGACTGTTATGGTAAAGCAGAGAAACCTCAGCTACAGGCACTAGCTGCTATGTGATGAAAAGCAGTCCTTTGACTGGTAGAAACTTAAAGCTTTGATAAGGAGACATATTCTGATATTTTAAATGTCAGGTCCAACGTCATCTGTTAGTGACAAGGTGTTAAGTAAGTCCAACACAGGGGGCCCAAGGAGTGGCTACTCATGGGCTCAAGAGAACACAAAGGAAATTGTAATTAGGCCCTGGGACTGCGACTTCCACCATCTCCATATCACTGCAGGTCTAAGAGTCAATCAACCAGGCTTTGCAGACCAGCCTCTGCCAAGGAATTCTTGTACACACACACACACACACACACACACACACACACACACACACACACACACACGACACCTCTCATTCTCACTCTCCTAGCTCCCTGGTGTTTACTGAGAGCTCAAGGGGTACAACCACGTTAAAACAGATTCATCTCTGACCACACACAGGATAGTGAGAGCTACAAAATTATGTATGTCTTTTGCGTGTGATATCTGTGACGATGGCCATGGACTTGTCTCTGGGACATTTCTCTCATTTGTTTCTGACTGTCAATAATAACCTGTAAATGCTGATAAGGAAAGGGGGAGAAACTGCATTACACATCAAATGAAGTTCCCATCACGGAATAATCCATGCTTTCAACAAAAAAGATTATATCAGACTTAAGAGTTCCATATGTCTTCCCAGGGCATATGCCTTTGAGGTTAGGTTATGCAGGGCCTCTCATTTAATAAATTATTTTCCTATGATTGTGGTCACATTGAGAAAACTACTTTGCATTCATCTGCAATTATTAATCGGCTTTTATACTTTCTTGTAATTCTCCTTCAATCCATATTTTGCTGTGTGACTGAAATATAAGTATGAAAGATTTGCATTCTCCTAATGAATTTTACACATAACATTACTGCATGTTTTAAAATTGTTTTATTCCACTTTAGTTTTAGTTCTTTCTTAAACGTTAAGATTATAACTCTAGATTTCTAATAACTCGTTCCTGGATGGTATGTGTTTACTTCTTTTTAAGTGTTCAAGTTAACATTTTAATGCCTTTGTTTCAGATATATGTCTTGAAAAAAGCAATCATTTTAGAGTCTATTTCAGTCAGCAATAAGAACATCGGTTATTTTTGGCTTTTGTTTTGTGTTTGGTAAGTTATGTCCATTTACATTTTTTACATTTATTTGTTTGCCTATTTTGTGTGTCTGGCAAGGCCATACATGATCTACAGTGTACTTGTAGAGGTCAGAGGACAACTTGCAGGAGTCATTTCTCTGCTTCCACAATGTGAGTCCTGGGGATCCAACTGAAGTCATCAGAAGCAGTACTCGGGCTTCTATTACACTTTAATACGATCTACATATAAGGTGAGTCACACAGTATACCTTTTTGTCCAACATATTTACTTGTAAACTTTCATTGCAATGAGTCATTGAACTTGTTCATGGCCTCTAGTTTCTGGTACACTATCATCATGGGACCCTCAACAAAACTCCTCTAGGATATCCTGCAGTCACCCCACGTAACAGAGATTCTGCAGGTATTGTTCCCCAGGACCAGTCAATTCCAGCATTCCAGTAGGCCTTAGATGGTGTAGATGTTAGGATGGGCCAAGCCAAGAACCCCAATATGGACCTGGGTGGTAGCTGAGCTGATCAGCTGCCTGCCTAAGGATAGGGCCGAAGCCAGCTCACCTATGCCCATGGCACCAGGCCCAGTTTTCCAATGCCCATGGTGAGGTGTGGGACTAGCTCTCCTGTGAAAGTCAGGGCCAGCTCTTGACACAATATCCACCAAAGGGCAGAACCAGCTCACTCTGGCCCTTGGATATCATCATTCATGGCTCTTAAGGCCCCCTGTAGTAACATGGGCCACAAACATCAGCACATACCCTAGCTCTGGTAGGACCATAGACCCAACATGATCCTGGCAGCAACTCGTCCTTGATGTCACCATTTCCCGGGTGGTTTCACAGACCACACAGATCAGGATGGCACCAGCTGCAGCAAAGCCTTTGGACACCAACGTGGCCTCAGGTGGTGGCCCACACCTCAGGCATCCGCATGGCCTTCATTGGTAACAGGAGTCAGGAAGACAAAGACCCTGGCTACTGCTGGGTCACAGATATGGCCCTGGTCAGCAGCTCAGGCATGGACAACACCATGGCCCAGGTTGGCAGCTCGGGTCTCTCAGATCATTGTCACTCCAATGGCAACACAGCGCTCAGATCCCAACAAGGCCAGAGGACACAGCCCAGACTCCAGGCTCCTGTGTGCCCTTTGGTGGCAGCGTGGACCATGGATGTTAACATAGACCCAAGCTGCAATAAGAACAGAGACCCAGAAATGACCTTTGGTAGCAACCTCGGTCCTGATGACCCCATGACCATGAATGACAAGAAGACCACCCCCTCAGCCTGTTCCTTACCACCTTCTATTCCCCCTCTTTTTCACAGCACATGAACCATCCCGCTACTCTTTCTCTCCTGTTTCTCCACCACACATTTTGCTCATTGTAATGGAAGCCTTGTAGCTCTGGGCAGGCCTCTGGTTGTCTACCAGCCAGACAGGCTTTGAGGACTCTGGCTGGACTGTGATTGGCTAGTACCTTCTGGACCTGGATGCCATAAGGCAGAGTGGAGATGTCTTTCTGCCAGACAATGAGTACAATTAAAAACATATATGTGTAGTGTAAACATTTCAGCTCAAATGTAAAGGGATCCTGGCCGTCCAGATGCAAGGAATACCACAAAGTCAGTATAAGCTTAGCAGCTTACAGATCTGCTTCAGGGAAAGCTTTCTCAAAAGTAACAGCTCTGCTCCATCAGGAAAGTTGTTACAGCTTTGGTCAAATGACAATTAACATATCAAGAAACTGAGAAATATTTTTCCAAGTTATTGTCCTATTTCCCATGGCTACCAGCAGTCAGTATGATAGTTTCATCCCCACAACCTTGCCAGGTCTTCATATTATTATTTCTGAATATTTTGTGGGGGGTGTCAAGAGTCCCCTAGAATCACCTGTCTCTCTTCCTAAGTGTTAAGGATGTTGATGCTGTATGTTCCGCTTAGTGGAGCATCTACTCACCCTTCTGGACAACTTTTATTTCATGAATTGTGTATTTTCTTAGTGACTCTTTTTAGGCTTTCTGTATTCTGGAAACAATAAGGCTGTCATCTAATACACAATTTCCTACATTCATTTTTTCCCAGGCAGGGAAAATATCTTTTATATCACAGTGTACATTTTTCACTTTATGGAAGTCCTAACAGTCCAGTTCTTCTTTTCATAAAAGGGGTTTGTTATATCTATGAATTTTGTCTATAATTCTTTCAATTGCTTTCTGTTACAAGATTCATGCTTAGGTTGTATTTTGGATTAATTACCTTTTAGATTTGCTTTCACTATTTACTGAGGTATCTGCCTATATGTTTGTGTGTGCGTATGCACATTTGAATGCAGATGCTTGCTGAGACCAGAAAAAGACTGTCAGCTCCCCTGGATCTGGAGTTATAGGTATCTCTGGTCCACCATATGGGGACTGTAAGCTGAAGTCAGGTCCTCTGCAATAGCCAAAGGCACTCTTAACCTCGGAGATGTCTCTCTAGTCCTATGTAGATCATTTGTTAATTTTGGTTGACTTTTGTATCCGGTGATAAACAACTTGTCTATATTTATATTTGTCCCATGAGGATGCCCACTTGTCCCCATAATAAGACAGAAAAACAGGGCATTGAAGGGGATATGAGAGGGGAATACACAGCCCCTCACCCTGTGATCATTTTTTTTTTTTTTTTTTTTGGATTTTCGAGACAGGGTTTCTTCATAGCTTTTTAGTTCCTGTTCTGGAACTAGCTCTTGTAGACCAGGCTGGCTTCGAACTCACAGAGATCTGCAGCCTCTGCTGCCAAGTGTTGGGATTAAAGGCGTGAGCCAACACCACCCGGCCCTGTGATCATTTTTACATTTTTCTAACTGACATTCAAGAAGCCTCCACCCAACTGATAGAGTCGAAATACCCACAGATATAATGCAAGTAGTACTAAAGACATCCAAATAGTGTTTAAAAATTACAGCAAATAAACTAGGGTCCGAGGATAGGGTTCATTCTTTAATATCACTGGATGTCTTCCAGAGGATCCAGGGCTGATACCCAGCACCTACCTGATGATTCACAACTGTCTGTACTCCAGTTCTGAGAGATCTCAAACTCTGGTGT
>NW_024543251.1:0-38986 GCF_018167655.1 Microtus oregoni
ACATCAGTACTTGAAATAGTGTCAAAATTCACTACATGGAAGCAGTGGAGAATAATTAGATTATAACAATTGGTAGATTTAGTTTTAGGTATTTATCATATTCTTAGGTTGGAAACACCCAAAATCACCTCAGTGGATATTGGGAAATATTTATTAAAGTCAAGTTTAGTTATTATCATTCTACATATCAATTTTATCCTTTTTATTTTGTTAGTAAGCATTCTAACCAAACTGATGCTATCTAATTCAGAGAAGTGTAGCTATTTGAACATAAAATGATAGCAGACAGCACTGGTGACTAGATGAATTACATATTTCAGGATGATAGTGAACTAATTTTTACATATAAAGGTATTTGTGAAAAGGTTGTTATCATTTTGAGGAGGGAATTTCTCTCCCCTTCCCCCCATCCCCCTCCCTTTCCCTCTTCAGTTCAAAGAGCAGTCAGGGTTCCCTGCCCTGTGGGAAGTCAAGATCCTCCCCCCTCCTTCCAGGTCCATGAAGGTGAGCATCCAAACAGACTAGGCTCCCACAAAGCCAGTACATATAGAAGGATCAAAACCTAGTACCATTGTCCTTGGCTTCTCAGTCAGCCCTCATTGTCAGCCACGTTTAGAGAGTCCGATTTGATCACATACTCCATCAGTCCCAGTTCAGCTGGCCTTGGTCAGCTCCCATTAGATCAGCCACAACATCTCAGTTGGTGGGTGCAACCCCTCGTGGTCCTGACTTCCTTGTTCATGTTCTCCCTCCTTCTGCTCCTTATTTGGACCTTGGGCTCTCAGTCCAATGCGCCAATGTAGGTATCTGCCTCTATCTCCATCCATCGACAGATGAAGGTTCTATGGTGATATGCAAGATATTCATCAGTATGGCAATAGGATAGGGCCATTTCA
This sequence comes from Microtus oregoni, assembly GCF_018167655.1. Classification (NCBI taxonomy): domain Eukaryota; kingdom Metazoa; phylum Chordata; class Mammalia; order Rodentia; family Cricetidae; genus Microtus; species Microtus oregoni. The sequence goes on from NW_024543251.1 coordinate 897, forward strand.
GGCTCCCTCCCATCAGCTGCCCAAGGAACTAGCTAGGGACATTCTCCTTGGATACCTGAGAACCCCTCTAGAGTCGAGTCTCTTGCCAACCCTCAAATGGCTCCCTTAATTAAGATATATTCTTCCCTGCTCCCATATCAACCCTTCCTTCATCTCAACCCTCCCATTCCCCCCAGCTCTCCCCATCCTCCCCTTCTCACTTTTCTCTCCCCATCTCTCCTTACCTACACACCACCCCGACCCCCAAGGTCCCAATTTTTGCCTTGACAATCTTGTCTATTTCCAAGATCGAGTAGGATAACTATATGTTTTTCTTTGGGTTCACCTTCTAATTAGCTTCTCTAGGATCACACATTATAGGATCAATGTCCTTTTATTTATGGCTAGAATCCACTTATGAGTGAGTACATCCCATGTATATTAAATATTTCCCAAGTATATTAAATCTATGTAAGTCTTTCTTAGTGTCCTCATTGTTGTTTAAGTTCTCACAGGTTGTGATTTGTAGGCTGGTTTACTTTGCTTTATGTTTAAAAAGCACTTCGGAGTAAGTACATGTGATAATTGTCTTTCTGTGCTTGGGTTACCTCACTCAAAATGATGTTTTCTAGCTCCATTCATTTTCTTGCAAATTTCAAGGCATTGTTATTTTTATCTGCAATGTAGTACTCTATTGTGTAAATGTACCACATTTTCCTTATCCAATCTTTGGGTCGAGGGGCATTTAGGTAGTTTCCAGTTTCTGGCTATGACAAACAATGCTGCTGTGAACATAGTAGATCACAGGTCCTTGTGGCACAATTGAGCTTCCTTTGGATAGATAGCCAAAAGTGGTATTACTGGGTCTTGAGGATTGTTGTTTAGTAATTTTCTGTGAAATCACCACATTGACATGCAAAGGGGTTGTACCAACTTGCATTCCCACCAGCAATGCATAAGTGTTCCTCTTTGCCCACACCCTCTCCAGCATAAGTTGTCATCACTGTTTTTTATCTTGGTCATTTTTACAGGTGTAAGATGGAATCTCAGAGTTGCTTTGATTTATATTTCTCTGTCTATATTGGGAATCAGACCTCTGTCTGATGTGGGTTTAGTGAAGATCTTTTCCCATTATGTATGCTGTCATTTTGTCTTGTTCACTGTATTCTATGCTTTAGAGAAGCTTTGCCATTCCAGGAGGTTCCATATATCAATTGTTTCTCTCAGCGTCTGTGCTTCTGGGTTTATATTTAGAAAGTAGTTTCTTGTGTCAGTGTGTCAAATGTACTTTCTCTTCTACAGGTTGTGTGTGGCTGACTTATGTTTATGTCTTTGATCCATTTGGACTTGAGTTTTGTGCGTGGTGATAGATATGGGTTTATTTTCACTCTTCTACATGTTGGTATCCAGTTATGCCAGCACCATTTGTTAAATATGCTTTCTTTCTTTTTTCATTTGATTTTTTTGCTTCTTTATCAAAAATTGGTTCTTCAATTTGTTCCAGTGGTCATCCTGTCTGTTCTTATGCCAATACCAAGCTGTTTTCAGTACTGTAGCACTGTTGTAGAGTTTGAAGTCAGAGATTGTGATGTCTCCAGAAGTTTTTTAATGTACAGGATTGTTTCGGCTATCCTGGGTTGTTTTGCTTTTTCATATGAAATTAAAAGCTGTTCTGAATATTGCTCAGATTTTGATGGGTATTGCATTGAATCTGTAGATTGCTTTTGGTAAGATTGCCATTTTTACTATTTTAATTATGCCCACCCAAAACATTGGTGATCTTTCCACTTTCTTGTGTCCTCTTCAATTTCTTTCTTCAAATGTTAATGTTCTTGTCAAACAGTCTTCCACTTGTTTGGTTAGAGTTACTCCAAGATATTTTATGCTATTTGTGACTATTGTGAAGGGTGATGTTTCTCTCATGTCTTTTCCAGTCCTTTATCATCTGTGTACTATAGGCCTACTGATTTTTTTTAATCTTGTTGTATCCTGCTACATTACTGAATGTGGTTATGAGATGTAGTAGTTCCTTTATAGAATTTTTGGGGTTGCTTATGTAAACTATCATATCATCAACAAATAGTGAGTGTTTGACTTCTTCTTTTACAGTTAGTATCCCCTTGATATCCTTTTGGTATCTTATTGCTCTAACTAGGACCTCAGGCACTATACTGAATAGATATGGAGAGAGTGGACAACCTTGTCTTGTTCCTGACTTCAGTGGGATCCACTGGGAGTTTCTCTCCAATTAGTTGATGTTGTCTGTTGGCTTGCTGTATATTCCATTTATTATGATAGGTATGTTCCTTGTATCCCTGCTCTCTCCAAGACCTTTAACATGAAGGGATGTTGTATTTTTTCAAAAGCTTTTTCAGCGTCTAAATGAGGTGATCATGTGGTTTTTATTTTGTAGTTTGTTTATATGGTGGATTACGTTGACAGATTTTCATTTGTTGAACTATCCCTGAATCTCTGGGATGAAGCCAACTTGATCATGGTTGATAATGGTTCTGATGTGTTCCTGGATTTGATTTGCCAGTATTTTATTTAGTATTTTTGCATCAATGTTCATGAGTTAGATTGGTCTGTAATTCTCTTTCTTAATATTGTTTTTCTGTGGTTTCAGTATCAGGGTAATTATAACCTTATAAAAAGAGTTTGGCAATGTTCCTTCTGTTTCTATTGTGTGCAATAATTTACTTCTCTGTTTGATGGCCTTTGTTTCTAAATGTTGATTTCTAGACTTATATTTTGAGAATTTTATCTTAACATTAACTTTAATTTTATTGAATTGTTTTGCTACATTTATTGAAGTGATTGTATGTTTTTATCCTTTGTTATATCTATGTAAAGTTTTGTATTTATTGATCTTATATATTGAATCTTTTCTGTATAACTTTAATAAACCACACTTGGTATTCATATATATTGTTTCAGTTGGAGGCTCATACAGGACTTCGAAAATAGATTTTTTTCTATGTTCTGCTAAGAGTTTTGAAAATTGATACTCATTCTTTCAGATGTTTTGTACAACTCACAATCTGTCTATCTATTTATCAGTCTAATCTATCTACTTGTGAAACAAAAATCTCTATAATTTCCCTAGGTGGGCATTAAATTCATCCCACATATGATTTAATATAGTTTTCTTTTATTTTCAGTTGTTTCTGGAATTTTTTTTTTTTTATTTCTTTACTGTCTTATGGAGACCTCAAGAAAATGCTTTGCTGTTCTCTTGTATTGGTGCAGATTGTAAATTTCTTCTGGTTCACGTTTTAATTCTACAATACTGCAGTCCTAGAAGACAGATGCTACATTTTCATTTTCTTACAATTCAATAAAATTTGTTTTATTCTTCTTTAATCTGGTGAACATTCTATGAATTGACAATAATGTGTGTTCTGCAAGTATCTAATGCAATATTCTGTAATATCCACCATTAGGTTTTTTTTGTTGTACATAGCTATTTCAATCTTATATTTCTTTGTTTACAATTAGTTTTTCTGTTTGGATAACTTACCTGTTGAAAGAAGCATGGAGTTAAGATAGTAGCAGCTTTCTTCTTTTCATATAATAGTTTTTGCTTCAACCTTGTTTGCTGAAGTGTTGAATCTAATATTCCTGTTGAACTGAATATTTTATTATTATGTACTAGCCTACTTTGCCTCTATGTACACTTGTTTATTTAAATTCTATTTTCATATTTTATAAATTTACTCCTGATAATGGCTGATAGCTGTAGAATATCTTTCTTTTTCCTTCTTCTCAGTGTCAGCCATGTATACACTTATTTGTATTTTCTTTCATGAAGATTAATTTGCTTATTGTAGATGATTTAATTCTTCCATTCTTCATTTTTTAAAATATGCTTTTAATTTCAATAGAAATAAATGACTTCTCCAGTTTCCTCCAGATTCATAATCCCTCAAATCCTTCCCATATTATCTTTTAGTTGATATTTATCATTGCACACACACATATAGATAGATACATGTACATTCAGAAAAACATATATATATATGTACTTATATATATATATGTGTACTATATATAGTACTTTCTGAGTAATTTTGTTTCTTTTGTTTCAAGGATGACAACTCTGAATTAGACAACCAATCACATGGTTTATTTCTGGAAGAATCTGATTCTCTTTCTACCAAAAGTCAACAGTTTCATGTAGTTTGTTGTCTAGGGATAAAACCTCACAAAAATTTCCCCCTTCCATTTTATCATGTCCAGTGATTAATGCAATCTTATTCAAGTATAGTTTATGCAGCCATTTCTAGGAGAGATTGTTTCCTAGTAAAATTCCTGGTGTCCTTCTTCTTAGAGTATTTCCTACCTCTTTTCTGTGATATTTCCTTAGCCATAGATGTAAGTGCTGTTATATAGATGTATCTTTTGGGGCTGGATTTCCTACATCTCATACTCTTCATTGTTTCCACATGTTTTTTTTTTTCTGTGATGTTTTCCATTTGCTGCAAAGAGAAACTTCTTTAATGAAGGCTCATAGCTATACTTATATGTGGGTGTAAGGATAAGATTTAGAATGTAGTAAGGAATTATGCTGGTCTAGTAAAGTGGTAGTAGCAGATACTTTTCTAAGGTCCATGACTTCACATTGTTATTGTTGTTGATGAATAAAACATGTTTTGTTATTTAGATTTTTCTATGACTTTTTGCTGTTTCTCTTTTGCTTGCAGGATTAAATGTTACTGACTGAATCTATGACATGAATAGATTTTGGGAGGATATGTCTGCTCCAATTTGAACACTTTTTAAGGGCTACTGTGGGACAATGGTCTGTATTCTGTCAATTATATTTTTAATCAATGTTGATTGGCCAGTAGCCAGACAGGAAGTATAGTCAGGGTGTCCAGGCAAGAAGTAGAGGCACGGCAATGAGATTCTAGTAAGGGGAAAGTTCTTTCTGCAGTCCTGACCCAGCCAGAGAAGAAGCAAGATGTTACTGTCTTGCTGAATAAGGTACCAAGCCACGTGGCTAACATAGAGTAGAATAATCACCTAATATAAGCTATAAGAGTTAATAAGAAGCCTGAGCTAATGGACCAATCTGTTTATAACTAATGTGTGATTTCTTTGGGACTTAACAACTGCAGGAACTGGGGAGGACAGAATACTCAGTCAACACTGGGCTGACTGTGACATTAAACTCTATGTATTTTTTCTTTTTATATTAGACTAACATGTCTTTCTATGCTCTATAATGTCTATGATACTTTCCATTAATGACAAAATTGAATATCTATAGCATTTTCACTGTTTTGTTCCTTTGTTATGGAGCTAAGTGTGTCAGACACTTTTAGTCAAATATTTTGCTGATGTGACTATGTCAATTGATTCTTTAACATTAACTATAATTTGAAGCGACATAAAGAGAGCATAGAATTTAATGCAGTTTAACCATTGGAAAACAGTGTAAACTAGAAGATATATCAGAAAAACACTCTGAAATGAAGCACAAATTCAAAATGACTGGAATCCAGAAGAAATAAAAATGAGTTAAGGCCAAAATTATTTAATGAAACATAGTCAAATGTGTTTTTCTAAATATGATGAAAAACATAAATTTGAAGATACTATAGGCTCTATGAGAGTAAACCTAAAAATATGAATAAAAATATACCATAATTTAATTCTTTTGAAACAATGTTAAACAGAATATAAAGATATTCAATGAAAGTGCATACATGCAGAGAAAAAATAATGATCAAACATCTTTCCTGAGAAAATATTCCACTAAGTTCATTAGCATGTTCAAAATATAACTATAACAAAAAATTAAAACCTCAAAGTACAGTATATACAAAACAAAAATGCATTTCAAGCAAAAATTACGTTTGAATAATCAAGGACTAAAAGGGTAAATGCAATTGAGGAGAAAAAGAGTCCATTGCTACCAAATTTACATCAAAGAAATATTAAAAGAAATCCTTCAAGAAAAAGAAAAAGAGTAGTATATGCAAATATGGATCTAAAGATGAAAAAATAAAATATGAATGGCATATGTCATGGTATATATAAATACATTTAAAAATTTAAATCTCCCTAAAAAGCAACTGATTTGCTAAGTTAAAACTAGGATCAATGCATTTATGTGTTTATCACAGAGAATTAAGAGGTCTGAGGAATTTTAACCAAGAACAGAAGGGAAGGAATGACACTATAATGTAATAGTTTTACACTATGCACAAAGTAAAATATTTTGGAAGTCTGATGATAATAAGACAAAATATATTTAATAATTTTATATTATATGTGGATATTTAATTATATGCAATATATGGATATATAACAATTATTGGAGATTATTAATAAAATAAAACAAAGAAATGTAGGAAATAATCTAAAAGAAAGATAACTTGGATTAGCAAAACATTCAAGAATTTAAAAGTCAAGAAAAATGAAAATAGAATAAACAACAGATGGGACAGATGGAAAACAAATAGCAATATTTTAGATTTCTATCTAACGAAAATGAAAAATAAATTAGGCACAAATTGCTTGAATGTTTAAACTGAAAAGTAGACATGAGATTTAAAAGAAAATATACTGTGATTAAATATCATGACTTTAGGCCATGTGGTGGTGGTGTATGCCTTTTATCCCAGCACTTGGAAGGCAGAAGCAAGTGGATCTATGTTTGAGACCAGTCTGGTCTACAAGAGCTAGTTTCAGGACAGGCTCCAAAGTCACACAGAGAAACTCTGTCTCAAAAGACAAAAACAAAACAGAAAAAGAACAGCACTTTAAATTAAATAATACATATAGGTTGAAACAAAAAGTACATACTGTACTAAAACTGAAATAAAATGGTAGTTTTATTAGTAACCTTGGGTAAAAAATAAGAAATTACAAGAGAAATAAATGATTTAAAGAAACAGTTTTGACTCATTTACAGAATAGTGGTCTACAAATCCAAAATGAGTATGCCATCAGGGATAATTCCTTCTGAAACTTCTAAGAAACAATTTATTCTTTGCTTTTCTATAGATCCAGATATGTTCAGTGATCCTACTACTTAGGCTTGGAGATGCGTAATTCTAATGTGTGCCTTAAACTTTTTTGAGATTATACATCATTTCTCCTAATCTTCTCTGACTCAAATCATACACAAAAAGTACAGGCAAGAAAGAAATGATGAGAATGGGAGAAATAATATTCTCCAAGGAAAAACTCTAGTTGTCCAGTCCCAAAAGCCGAGCCCTAAAGACAGGCACACTATTGGGATTGTTCTGAATGGGCAGGATGTATCTGGGAACACATGTCTACTTTGATAATCTAAGTTGAAAACTCTGTTTGGTTTGTAAATCTCCGGGACATCCAACTTCTGGGTCCTAGCAATCCAGGCAGTGGCAAGGGTGGGTTCAATTTCATGGCATAGGTCTGAGGCTGGACAAACATTGGTTGACAATTCCCACAATCTCTGTGCCACCATTACCCCAGCACATCCCACAAGTGGACAGACTGTAGGTGAAAGATTATATGGCTGGGCTGTTGCCTCAGTCCCTTCACTGGCCTGTGCTTCAGAGAGCAAAGCTATCAAGTCTGCCCAGGAGAGGGAGCATGGTGTCTCTGAGCTCACTACCTCTTCCTCCCAGCATTCTGCTCTGTTTACTCCTCCCACCTATGTTTTAACCTATGAGGCCAAGCAGTTTCTTTATTATTTAACCAATGACCTTCCTCCATCATGTTTGGGTTTTTTGGTTGTTTTGTTTTGTATTGTTTTTCTTATGAAGGCACCTAGTGTTAAGAACTTAGCACTGCTTTCATTGTGTACCGTCAGTTTGGGAATGTGTATTAATTTTCATTGAATTCTAGGAAGTATTTTCTTTCTTTCTTTCATTCTTTCTTGAACTAGTGGTAATAAAGTAGAGAGTTGTTAAGCTTACATGAGTTTGGGTTTGTAAGCTTTCTGCTATTTCTGTTGTTGTTGAAATCCAGCTTTAATCCATGGTTGTTTGATAGGATGCACAGAGTTATTACAATTTGTATCTGCTGATACTTGTTTTATGACTGCATATATGGTCAATTTTGAAGAATGTTCCTTGAGGTTTTCAGAAAAAAAAGTATTCTTTTGTATTGGAGTGAAATGTTCTGTAGATATCTGTTAGGTCCATTTGAGTCATAACATACGTTAAATCCAATATTTCTCTTTTTAGTTTTTGTCTGGTATCCACTGGTGAGTGTGTCGTGTTGAAGTCTCCCACTTTCAATATGTGGATGTCAATACATGATATAAGCATTAGAAGTATTCCCTTTACAAACCCTGTATTTGGGGCATAGATGTTGAGAATTGAGATATCATCTTGGTGGCTTTTTCTTTTGATGAGTATGAAGTGTTCTTTTTCATCATTTTTGGTTTGAAGTCTATTTCTGGCTGTTAGGATTGCTACTCCAGATTGCTTCTTGAAGCCATTTGCTAGGAAAATTTTTCCAATACTTTACTCTGAGCTAACCTGTTACCTTGATCTTGTGGTGTGCTTCTTATACATGACAGAAGGATGGATCTTATTTTAACATCCATTTTGTTAATTTGTCTTTTTTATTGGGGAAGACATTTTATTGATACAGAGAGATATCAATGAACAATGATTGCTAATTCCTGTAACTTTGCTGTAGTTATTGATGGTGGTAGTATGTGTGGGTGCTTGTTTCCTTCTTTAGGTTATTCTGGTGAAAGATTATTTACTTCCTGTGTTTTCATGGTTGCAGTTATCATTAGGTTGGATATTTCTTTCAACCACCTTATATAGGGCTGGATTTGTAAAAAAGATCTTATTTAAATTTGACTTTATCATGGAAAACCTTGTTTTTTTCTTTCTATGTTGATTGAAAATTTTGCTGAGTATAGTAATCTGGCCTGGCATTTATGCTCTCTTAGAGTCTTTAGCACATCTGTTCAGGCCCTTCTATCTTTTAGAGTCTTCAATGAGAAGTTGGGTGTAATTTTAGTAGGTCTACTTTTATGTTATTTGGCATTTTTCTCTTGCAGCTTTTAATATTCTTTCTTTTTATATGTGTTTAGAGTTTTGAATATTATGTGGCAAGTGGTCTTTCCTTTCTGGTCCAATTTATTTGGTGTTCTGGAAGCTTCCTGTACCTTCACAGGCATGTCCTTCTTTAGGTTTGGAAAGTTTTTGTCTATGATTTTGTTATAAAATTTCTATGACTTTGAGCTGGAATTCTTCTATCCCTATTATTCTTAGGTTCAGTCTTTTCATTGTGTCCCAGATTTCCTGGTTGTTTTGTGTCAGGAATATTTAGGTTTCACATTTTCTTTGACTGATTAATCTATTTCTTCTCTCGGGTCTTCAATACCTGAGATTCTCTCTTCTATATCTTGTATTCTGTTGGTGATTCCCGCATCTGTCATTTCTGTTCACTTAATTTTTTTTAATTTTTTATTGAGAAAAAGAAAAAAAAAGTTTCCGCCTCCTCCCAGCCTCCCATTTCCCTCCCCCTCCTCCCACCCTTTTCCCCCTCCCCCCACTCTTCTCCCCCTCCCTCTCCAGTCCAAAGAGCAGTCAGGGTTCCCTGCCCTGTGGAAAGTCCAAGGTCCTCCCCCCTCCATCCATGTCTAGGAAGGTGAACATCAAAACTGGCTAGGCTCCCACAAAGCCAGAACATGAAGTAGGATCAAAACCCTATGCCATTGTCCTTGGCTTCTCATCAGCCCTCATTGTTTGCCATGTTCAGAGTGTCCAGTTTTATCCCATGCTTTTTTGGTCATAGTCCAATTGGCCTTGGTGAGCTCCCAATAGATCAGCTCCACTGTCTAAGTGGGTGGGTGCACCCCTTGTAGTCCTGACTTCCTTGCTCATGTTCTCCCTCCTTCTGCTCCTCATTGGGACCTTGGGAGCTCAGTCCAGTGCTCCAGTGTGGGTCTCTGTCTATCTCCATCCATCACCAGATGAAGGTTCTATGGTGATATGCAAGATATTCATCAGTATTGCTATAGGATAGGGTCATTTCAGGTTCCCTATCCTCAGCTGCCCAAGGAACTACCTGGGGACATCGCCTTGGGCTCCTGGGAGCCCCTCTAGGTTCAAGTCTCTTGCCAACCCTAAGGTGGCTCCCTTAACTAAGATTTGTGCTTCCCTGCTCCCCTATCCAACCTTGCTTTCTCCCAATCATCATGTTTCCTCAAGTTGCCCCCATCCTCCCCTTATCACTTTTCTCTCCCCATCTCCCCTTACCCCCATCCCACCCCAGCCCCAAGATCCCAATTTTTCCCCCGGCAATTTTGTCTACTTCCCATAGCCAGGAGGATAACTATATGTTTTTCTTTTGGTTCACCTTCTTACTTAGCTTCTTTGGGATCACCAATTGTAAACTCCGTGACCCTTGTTTATGGCTAGAAACCAATTATGAGTGAGTACATCCCATGTTCATCTTTTTGGGTCTGGGTTACCTCACTCAGGATAGTGTTTTCTATTTCCATCCATTTGCATGCAAAATTTGAGAAGTCATTGTTTTTTACCACAGCGTAGTACTCTAATGTGTATATATTCCACACTTTCTTCATCCATTCTTCCATTGAAGGACATCTAGGTTGTTTCCAGCTTCTGGCTATTTCAAATAATACTGCTATGAACGTAGTTGAACAAATGCTTTTGTTATATGATAGGGCATCTCTTGGGTATATTCCCAAGATTGGTATTGCTGGGTCAAGGGGTAGGTTGATCCCGAATTTCCTGAGCAACCGCCACACTGATTTCCAAAGTGGTTGCACAAGTTTGCATTCCCACCATCAATGGATGGGCTCAGGAGATCGCTTCCTATGTATAACCTCAGCAGCACAGGCATTAAGGGCAACATTGAATAAATGGGACCTACTAAAACTGAGAAGCTTCTGTAAAGCAAAGGACACTGTCACTAAGACAAAATGGCAACCTACTGACTGGGAGAAGATCTTCACCAACCCCACAACAGACAATGGTCTGATCTTCAAAATATATAAAGAACTCAAGAAACTAGACTATACAATGCTAATTAACCCAATTAAAAAATGGGGCACTGAACTGAACCGAGAATTCTCAACAGAAGAATTTCAAATGGCCAAAAGACACTTAAGGTCATGTTCAACCTCCTTAGTTATCAGGGAAATGCAAATCAAAACAACTTTGAGATATCATCTTACACCTGTCAGAATGGCTGAAATCGAAAACAGCAATGATAGCCTTTGCTGGAGAGGTTGTGGAGGAAGCGGTATCCATTGCTGGTGGGAATGCAAACTTGTGCAACCACTTTGGAAATCAGTGTGGCGGTTTCTCAGGAAATTCTGTTCACTTATATTGATTTTTCATTTCCAGAATTCCCTCTCACTTTGCAGGGTTCTTATTATTGCTTCTATTTCCATTTTCAGGTTCTGAACATTTTTATTTGTATCTCTCAACTGTTAATTATTTATTGGTTTTCTTAAAATTCTTTAAGAGATTTACTGATTTCCTCCAATTTGTGAATGTCTTTTCCTCAATTTCTTTAAAGGTTTTGTTCATTTTCTCTTTAAGGACCTTTATGATCACGATAAATTTCATTTTAAGGCCATTCACTTATGCTTCATCTGTGTTGGAATATTCAGGGCTTACTTTATTGGGATGACTGAGCTCTTTTGGTGACATATTGCCCTGGCTGTTGTGTGTGTTCTTCCTCTTATGTTTAGGCATCTGTATATAGGGTGATTTTAACCCTAGATGTCAATTTTTTTAATTGATCTTTGTTGGATGATTATTTTCGTCTTTGGTTTATGTTTAGTCTCTGATCTTAAAGGTGATGTGACATGTCTTTGAGTAGAAGGACTCATGTTGGAAGCTGGATTTCTGATGGGCTGGATGGCCTCTGGTCCATCAGGGTGTTGTTGTCCAAGTTTGGGACTAGAGTTTTGGCTATGTGCTTGGTCTCTGATCTAGCTAGTGTCCTATGGGGTTCAGCATCCTGCCCTTACTTTGGTGCAGTAGAATGCTTCTGCCTGATTTGGGGGCAGTAGACCTGGTCTCAGGGTTTCAGGATGCTGGTCTGACTTCTGGGCTTCAAGATTCTGGTCTGACCTCTGATGATGTAGAAAGAAGTCTCCTGCCTAATGTGTGGGCTGAAACACAGTGATGGGGAGAGGAAGGGCAGCTGTAGTTGGGTGAGGAAGGGTGAGGTGGGTGGCATTCTTACCTATGTTTTTGGATGCTGGTGGATTCTGGTGGAATAGGAGTATTCCTTCAGAGGTGTGGACTGGGTTATAGTGGCAAGGAGAGGAGGACAGAAACTGGCATGGTGGGCTTCCATCTTACCTTTTTGCTTCAGGATACTGGCATGGCCTCTGATGGGATAGAAGGCTTCTGTTAGAGGTGTGACAAGGAAAGGAGGAGCACTTGGGTTTAAGCAGGGCAGGCACAGAAAGGGCAAGGGGTGGCTAAGGTGTTGTCTTAGTAGGTTTTCAGGTAGCTAGCCTGACCTCTGATGGTGTGGAAGGCTTTTAGCAAAGGTGAAATTATCAATGATATTCTTTTTTCTTTGTTTATTTTATTGATTTTTATTGAGCTCTACATTTTTCTCTGCTTCCTTCCCTGCCTCTTACCTCCCCTTCAACCCTCTCCCAAGGTCCCCATGCTCCAAATTTACTCAAAAGATTTTTCTACTCCCCATGAAGATTAGATTCATGGATGTCTCTCTTAGGATCCTCATTGTTGTCCAGGTTCTCTGGGATTGTGACTTGTGATCTGGTTTTCTTTGCTTTATGTTTAAAAACAACGTATGAGTGAGTACATGTGATAATTGCTTTTCTGTGCTTGGGTTATATCACTCAAAATTATATTTTCTAACTCTACCCATTTTCCTACAAAATTCAAGATATCACTACTTTTCTCTGCTGTGCAATACTCTATTGTGTAAATGTACCACTTTTTCCTTATCCATTCTTTGATCAAGGGGCATTTAGGTTGTTTCCAGGTTCTGGCTATGACAAACCATGCTGCTATGAACATATTTGAGCACATGCCCTTGTGGCATGATTAAGCATTTTTTGGATATATACCCAAAAGTAGCATTACTCGGTCTTGAGAATTGTTTCCTAATTTTCTGAGAAATCACCACACTGACATCCAAAAGGTACTCTACAAGTTTGTATTCCCACCAGCAATGCATAAGTATTCCCTTTTCCCCACAACCTCTCCAGCATAAGTTGTCATCAGTGTTTTTGATCTTGGCCATTATTATAGGTGTAAGATGGAATCTTAGAGTTATTTTGATTTGCATTTCTCTGATGACTAAGGATGTTGAACATTTTCTTAAGTGTCTTTCAGCCATTTTAGATTTCTCTGTTGAGAGTTCTGTGTTTAGGTCTGTACTCATTTTTTAATTGGATTATTTGTTCTTTTGATGACCAATTTCTTCAGTTCTTTGTCTATTTTGGGAATCAGACCTCTGTCTGATGTGGGGTTAGTGAAGATCTTTTCCCATTCTGTAGGCTGTTGTTTTGACTTGTTGACTGTATTCTTTGCTTTACAGAAGCTTTTCAGTTTCAGGAGGTCCCATATATTAATTGTTTCTCTCAGTGTCTGTACTACTGGGGTTATACTTAGGAAGTGGTCTCATGTGCCAATGTGTTCAAGTGTACTTCCCATTTTCTATTCTATTAGGTTCAGTGTGGCTGGCTTTATGTATAGGTTTTTGATCCATTTCGATTTGAGTTTTGTGCATGGTGATAGATATGGGTCTATTTCATTCTTCTACATGCTGATATTCAGTTATACCAGCACCATTTGTTGAAGATGTTTTCTTTTTTCCATTTGATATTTTTTGCTTCTTTGTCAACGATCAGGTGTTCGAGCCTGTGTGGATTAATATCCGGGTCTTCGATTCAATTCCATTGGTCCTCCTGTCTGTTTTTATGCAAATACCAGGCTGTTTACAGTGCTATAACTCTGTAGTAGAGTTTAAAGTCAGGGATTGTGATGCTTCCAGAAGTTCTTTTATTGTACAGGATTGTTTTGGCTATCCTATGTTTTTTTGCTTTTCCATATTAAGTTGATTACCATTCTTTCAAGATCTGTGTAGAATTTTTCCTGGGTATTTGGTGGGCATTGCATCAAATCTGTATATTGCTTATGGTTAGATTGCCATTTTTATTATGTTAATTCTACCTACCCAAGAGCGTGGGAGATTTTTCCACTTTCTAGGGTCTCTTCAAATTTGTTCTTCAGAGATGTAAAGTTCTTGTCATATATGTCTTCCACTTGTTGGGTTAGAGTTACTATGAGATATTTTTGTAAGTCCTGGTCTCTGGCCTCCATCTTTGGAGGCCCCATTCCTGTGCCTGCCAAAACCTTGATCCTAACCCAGAAGAGGGTCAAGACACCCAGACAAAAGCTTGACAATTCCCCCAGTCTATTTAAACTATTTCCCCGGAAAGTCCCTCATGGTCTTTCCTCTCTCCTCAACACCCTGCACCCCTTGGTCACTTTTGCATCTTCCCGGTTCCCCTAAGAGCCAACTGAGAGCACAGGAATCCCACTAAAACTGGATATTCTTTAATTTTCCTTGTTGTTATTTGGCTTGATTGGGATTTTTGAGTCAGCAGAGAGCTTGTGTTAGAAAATATTCCTAACAATTTTATTTTATTTGTAGCTATTATTTCTACAAGAAAGCTGATTTCTTTCCGAGCCCTTTTATCATCTGTGTACAGAAGGGCTACTGATTTTTTTGAGTTAATCTTGTATTCTGCTACATTACTTAAAGTGTTTATGAGTTGTAGAGGTTCCTTGATAGAATTTTTGGGGTTGCTTATGTAAACTATCATATTATCAGCAAATAGTGAGAGTTGGAGTTCGTCTTTTCTGATTTGTATCCACTTGATCCCATTTTAGTGTCTTATTGCTCTAGTTAGGACCTCAAGAACTATATTGAATAGATATGGAGTAGACAACCTTGTCTTGTTCCTTATTTGAGTGGGATCTCTGGGAGTTTCTCTCCATTTAGTTTGATGTTGGCTTGCTGTATATTCCATTTATTATAGGTAAGTTCCTTGTTTCCCTGCTCTCTTCAAGACCTTTCTCATGAAGGGATGTGTTTTTTGTCAAAAGCTTTTTCAGCATCTAATGAGGTGATCATGTGGTTTTTATTTTTCAGCTTGTTAATATGGTGGATTATATTGACATCTTTTCATATGTTGGACTATCCCTGTGTCTCTGGGATGATGCCAACTTGATCATGGTGGATGATGGCTCTGATGTGTTCTTGGATTAGATTTGCCAGTATTTCATTGAGTATTTTTGCATCTATGTTCATGAGTGAGATTGATCTGTAATTCTCTTTCTTAGTTGAGTCCATACTAATTTTCAAAATATGACCTGATGATCTCTGTATTTATTCTGTGTCTGTTGTTATGTCCCCCTTTTCATTTTTGATTTTGTTAATTTGGATATTCTCTCTCTGACTTTTGGTTAATTTGGATAAAGATTTGTCTATTTTGTTCATTTTCTCAAAGAACCAACTTTTTGTCTCATTGATTCTTTGTGTTGTTTTCTTTGTTTCTATTTTGCTTATTTTAGCACTCAATTTGATTATTTCCTGCCATCTAGTTCTCTTGGGTGAGTTTGCTTCTTTTTGTTCTAATGTTTTCAAATCATCTGTTAATTCACTAGTGTGTGATTTTTCCACCTTCTTTCTTTTATTGATTTTTTATTGAGCTCTACATTTTTCTCTGTTCCCCTCCCAGACTCTCCCCTCCCCTTCAACCCTCCCTCAAGATCCCCATGCTCTCAATATGTCAGGGCCCATGGGTTCCGACATAGAAAACTATTTTCCCTAACTGGACTGGTACAGAGGTGCCAGGAATAAACAGACACAGCTTATACAGTCTTATACTCAGAAGATCTTGTCTTTTTCTACTTCCCATGTAGATTAGATCTACATATGTCTCTCTGAGTGTCTCTGAGTGTCCCCATTGTTGTCTAAGTTCCCTGGGATTGTAATTTGTGAGCTGATTTTCTTTGCTTTATGTTTAAAATCCACTTATGGATGACAAATTATGTTATAGAGGTTGTGGGGTAAAGGGAACACTTATGCATTGCTGGTGGGAATGCAAGCTGGTACAACCCCTTTGGATGGTAGGGTGGTGATTTTTAAGAAAATTAGAAAGCATCCTTCCTCAAGACCCAGTAATACTGCTTTGGGGTATATATCCAAAGGATACTAAATTGTGCCACAAGGACATGTGCTCAACTATGTTCATAGCAGCTTTGTATGTCATAGCAAGTACCTGGAAACAATATAAATGCCCCTCAACTGAAAAACTGATAAAGAAAATGTGATACATTTACACAATGAAGTACTACACAATAGAAAAACATAACAACATTTTGAATTTGCAGGTAAATGGTTGGAGCTAGAAAGCATCATTTTGAGTGTAGTAACCCAGACCCAGCTTCTTCATGTAGGCATTTAGTATTATGAACTTTCCTCTTAACACTGCTTTCATTGTGTCCCATAAATTTGGGTATGTTGTGTGGTCATTTTCATTGAATTTTAGGAAGTCTTTAATTTCTCCCTTTATTTCTTTCTTGGCCCATTGATGATTCACTGAGCATTGTTTAATTTCTATGTGCTTGTGGGCTTTGTGTAATTAGTATTGCTGTTGATATCTAGTTTTTATACGATGGTGATCTAATAAGATACATGGGGTTATTCCAATTTTTTTTGTATTTGTTGTGGTTTGTTTTGTTACCAAGTATGTTGTCAATTTTTGAGAAGGTTCCATGAGGTGCTGAGAACAAGGTATATTCTTTTATGTTTGGCTGGAATATTCTATAGATGTGTGTTAAGTCCATTTGAGTCATAACATCTGTTAGTTCCCTTATTTCTCTGTTCATTTTTTTTCTGACTGACATGTCCATTGGTGAGGGCAAGTGTTGAAGTCTCCCATTATTAGTGTGGGGTTTAATGTATGATTTAAGTTTTAGAAGTGTTTCTTTTACATATGAGGGTGCCCGTGTATTTGGGGCCTAGATGTGCAGTATTGAGATTTCCACTTGATGGATTTTTCCTGTGACTAATATAAAATATCCTTCTTTGTCTCTTTTGATTGATTTTAGTTTGAAGTCTATTTTGTTAGATATTAGGATAGCTATGCCCACTTATTTCTTAGGTCTATTTGATTGGAATATTTTCCCAACACTTTACTCTGAGAGAATATCTGTCTTTGAGGTAGAGGTGGCTTTCTTGTATGCAGAAGAAGGATGGATTCTGTTTTTGTATCCAATATGTTAACCTGTGTCTTTTTATAGGTGAGTTAAGTCCATTTACATTAAGGGATATTAATGACCAGTGATTGCTATCTCCTGTTAATTTAGTTTTCATTTTTGGTGATGATAATTAGGGCCATTTTCCCTTCTTTGGGATTTGCTAATATGAGACCATCAATTGTCTATGTTTTTGTTGATGTAGCCAACTTCCTTGTGTTGGAGTTTTCCTTCTAGTGTTTTGTGTTGGGCTGAGTTTGTGTCCAAGTACTGGTTAAATCTGGTTTTGTCATGGAATATCTTGTTTTGTCTTTCTATGGTGATTTAAAGTTTTGCTGGGTATAGTAGTCTGTGCTGGCATCCATAGTCTCTTATTGTCTGCATAACGTTTGACCATGACCTTCTGGATTTCACTGTCTCCAATGAAAAGTCAGGTGTAATTCTGATAGGTCTGCCTTTATATGTTACTTGGCCTTTTTCCTTTGCAGCTCTTAATATTCTCACTTTATTCTGTATGTTTAGTGTTTTTATTATTATTATGTGGAGAGGGGAATTTTTTTTGTTCTAGTCTATTTGGTGTTCTGTAATCTTCTTGTATCTTCATAGGCATATCTTTTTTTAGGTTGGGAAAGGTTTCTTCTATGATTTTGATAAATATCTTTTCTGTGCTTTTCAGTGAACTTCTCCTTCTTCTATACCTATATATACCTTAGGTTTGGCCTTTTCATGGTATCCCATATTTCATAGATATTTTGGGTTAAGCTTTTGTTAGATTTAATGTTTTCTTTGTCTGATGAGTCTATTTCCTCTATTGTATCTTCAGCACTTGAGATTCTCTTTTCCATCTCTTGGATTCTGCTGTTTATGCTTGCATTTGTTGTTCTTGATCATTTTCTCATGATTTCAGTTTCTATAATTCCCTTGGCTTGTGTTCTCTTTATTGTCTCTATTTCAGTTTTCAACTCTTAAATAGTTTCTTTCATATATTTGATTGCTTTTTCTTGGTTTTCTTTAAGGGATTTTCTGATGTCTTCCAATTTTTTGTTTGCCTTTTTTTTTCCATTTCTTTGAGGCAATTTCTCATTTCTTCTGTAAGAGTTTCAAATATTCTCCTGAAGTTATTTTTAAGTCATTTTCTTCTACTTCACTATATTTGGTTCTTCAAGTCTTGGTGTTTAGGTTTTATTGGTGTCATACTGCTCTTTGTGGTATTGTGTGTGTTCTTACCTTTTCTACTCATCTTTTCCTCTAATAGGTGTGGTTGGGTGATGGAGGAAGGTCATTGGCTAATAAAGGAACTGCCTTGGCCCATTTTATTGGTTAGAACATAGGTAGGTGGAGTAAACAGAACAGAATGCTGGGAGGAAGAAGAAGTGAGCTCAGACTCCACAGCTCTCCTCTCGGGAGCAGACACCTCAGAGAGATGCCATGCTCCCCACTCCCGGGAAGATGCACGCGATGAAGCTCTGACCCAGGATGGATGTAGGCTAGAATCTTCCCAGTAAGACTGGTGCTACACAGATGATAAGAAATGGGCTAGTCCAGGTGCGAGAGTTAGCCTAGAAGAGGCTAGATAGAAATGGGCCAAGCAGTGTTTAAATGAATACAGTTTGTGTGTTGTTATTCCGGGCATAAGCTAGCCAAGCAGGCAGCCGGTGTGCTGGGAATGCAGCCCCACCGCTCTTATTTCAACAGTTGGGGCTGTCAGTGATTCTTTTGATTAATCTTCTAGGTGCCAATGAATCCAAGCTCAGATGGTTGTTCCTTGTGGTATAGTTAGTGCCACGGTTCTAGTTACCCCTTTTGTTACTCTGTTCCTGGAGGTCACTAAACACTCCTGCGATTTGTTCCACTCCCTTAAAATTTGCTCTCTCAGGCCTGCTCTAGCCTAGGTTGTCAGCTCAGACCTGTTTCTGTAAGAGTCCCTGGTCTGGATCCATTCCTGCAGAGTTCCCTGCTTGTGATTGTTCCTGTAAAGTACTCTGGCTCTGGTTTACTCCCTTGGAGTTCTCAGCCTCAGTTCTGCCCAGCCCAGCAGAGAACCTGGCTCTGGCTTTCCTCAGAGTTCCCAGACTCATGCTTGACACACAGAGGTTTCTGGTTACTGCCTATTCCCTTTGATGTCCCAAACCAATGCCTGGACCCACAGTGGTCCTGGCTCAGGCCTACTCCCTCTGAGGTCCCAGACTCATGCTTGGACACACAGAGATCTCAGGTTCCTACCTACTCCTTCGGAGGTCTTAGATTTGTGCCCAGACATGCCGAGGTCCTGGCTCAGGCCTAGTTTCTCAGAGGTCCTAGACTCATGCGCAGACCCACAGGGTTCCTGGCTTAGGTCTACTCACTTGAAGGTCCCAGATTCACGTCCAGACCCTCTGCAGTCTTTGTCTCTGGTTCACTCTCTCAGCTGTTACTCCCTTGTACCTGTTCCTATAGAGTTCATTGTCTCAGTTCTTCTCTAGCCCAGGTCATTGGCTCAATCCTGGTCCCTCAATGTCCCTGAACTGGATCTGCACCCACTACCATGGAGATGGCTTTCTCAGACCCACTCTGGCCTGGGTATATGGTTCAGTCTCTGTCCTGTGGATGTTGTTGCCTCAGGCCCTCTCCAGCCCAAGGTGGAGTTTGATGCCTCAGGCCTACTTTCACCTAGGTCACTAGCTTTCATCTGTTTCTTTAAATCCTGGTCTGGATCTGCTCCTGCAGAGAGGTCCCTGACTGAAGTTGATCTTGCAAATGTCTCTGGCTCTGGTCTTCTCCTTCAGAATTCATAGGCTCAGGTACACCCAGACCTACAAAGGATCTGCAGAGCTTTCTGGTTCCCACCTATTCCCTTTGACCTCCTAGATCCATGCCTAGACCCACAGATGTCCTGGCTCAGGCCTACTCCCTCTGTAATCCCAGACTCCCACCTGGACATGTAGAGATCTCTGGTTCCTGCCTACTCCCTCAGTGATTCCAGATTCATGCCCTGACCTGCGGAGGTCCTGGCTTAGGCCTAGTTCCTTTGGAGGTCCTAGACCCATGCCCAGACCCACAGGGTTCCTGACATAGGTCTACTCTCTTTAAGGTCCCAGATTTACATCCATACCATCAGCAGTCTCTGACTCTGGCTCACTCACACAGTGGTTGTTCCCCTGTACCTGTTCCCATGGAGTTCACTGTCTCAGGACTACTTTGGCCCTGGTCGCTGGCTCAGTCCTGTTTCCCCAATGTCCCTGGACTGGATCCGCCCCACTCCTGTGGAGCTTGCTTTCTCAGGCCCACTCTGGCCTAGGTCAATCAATGATATTCTTATAAATACATTGGTCCTTAGACTTTGGATGATTCTAAATTCAATATTCTTTTAAAAAGTTTATTAGACTGGTTATAGCTGATTAGATATCATTTATAAAGAGATCACATTCTGAAATTCATGATATTCAAAATTTTTGAAGTAAAATTAATAAAGCCATTGAAGAACTTTATAATACCAGTAAAGATTGATTTTAGAGTAAAAACAATATTAATATAGGTAAAATTACATTAGCATAATATTGTAGAAGTTACACTAGATAGATGTCAAACTAGAAAACTCTTGTTCCTAATTCTTACATTTTTTTCATAGGGACAGAATAAAATAAATTTCAGAAAATAGTTTTTGGATTGCTATGGTATCCAAGGGAATATCAGTTAAAAAACATTTTTCTTTCAAAAAACATTTCATGTTCTATTTACTTTTTTGGCTCAGCACTCTGTCTCATGCAGGGGAACATAACACTTGAGTTTCAAATTTCTTCTATTAAGCCAATACAGAAAAACAAAATTTACTTATGAATTTCTAATATATCTTTGAGATTCACAGGGAATTTGTTTTGTCTATTTATATTGTCTGTTTTTAATCTCAAGAATATAGAGGTATAAAGGTGGCTCAGAGGGTAAAAAGGACTTGCTTTTAAATTAATATGCCCCAAGATCAATCCCTCAACTTTTGGAATTCATGTTTGTAGTATCAAAAAAATCTATCAGTAGAAACTTTGGAAGTCAAAAGTAATTTAGATTAATATAAAAAAATATCAAGAAAAATTCTCACTAGATATTGTACATCATGCAAAACTTCTCTTTGGAAACAAAGAATAAAATGTTAGTAGTAATAAGAATAATCGAGATAACTACCACTAGACAATCTTAGAAGAATACTAAAAGGAATATTTCAAGTCTATTTTAAGGAGCACAACATAGTGACTCAAAGCATATAAAAATATAAAGGTTTAGAATAAAGTTAAATATATTTTATACATATGGAAACTAATAGTATCATACCACTCACTTATAACTCCACTCTCCATATTACTTAAAATAAATTCATAAAATAATTATTAAAATACATAAATGGTTTAAATATATAAAGATGGAATTCATGACACCAATATTAGAAATAAAATCCCAGAATTCAAAGAATTCTATGTATGGATTGAACTAAATCCTCTTAAAATAGATTACAATAATTTCTATGATGCTATATGTGATTTTCCTGGCAATCAGAAAAACAATCTATATAATATATTTTTTAAAAGTTAGAAATAAATCATCATATAATACAACACCAAGTCAAACAAACACAAAGGAAGTTAACAAGAGACAAAGTAAGGAAACTATTCTAAGACTGATAGGAAACAGTACAAATTGGCCAACATTAATTTTCCTAGTTTGACTCTGCCTTTGAGAACTCATGTTTCTGGTATTGCTTTGGTACAAAGAAAAATGAATAGTGCATCCCTCTTTGGATTCTTTGGAATGAGAATAGATGGAAATAGCTTTCAAAGACAGAGGAGCCTCTATTTCCATGTTTCTCACATTAATTTGGCTGAGTTGGTTGCTTTGAAAGAATTAATCAAAAACCAAATCCCATATTCTAATCCAATTCTGCCAATGCTTCCTTTGCTTCAGCCTTGGCTGGGGTTTCAGCAGCAGCAGCAGCAGCAGCAGCAGGAGGAGGAGGAGGAGGAGGAGGAGGAGGAGGAGGAGGAGGAGGAGGAGGAGGAATAGCCTTAAGGTCAAGTGGATCACCTAAGAAGGTCTTAATCTTTTCAGCGTGTAGGTAGGTATACTCAGTCTCAACAGAAAAGCCAAGACTTATCTGTATCCATTGATCATAGAGTATGATACTGAGGCAACAATCGCCCAACCAGTCTGCAGAAAAACAATAGTAACATTTCAGACACCCTCCAGGAACTGCAGAGTCAGTTCTGTGATGTCAAGCACTTCCAGGTTGTAAATGCCACCATTATCAAACATCTGCTGGATGATCAGTCCAAAGCAGATAGGGGAGATGTTCACTGTGTTCAGCAGTGTTGCTCTGTGGCTTCCACCATGTCCTCAGTTTTTTCAGCTGCACATCACTCAGAATTTCATTGATACCCATGGAAATTTTAGTGGTGATGTTTAAAGCCTCCAAGAAATAAGTCTTCTTATTCCCCAGGCCAGTGTTTTGCACTCACACAGTGACCTTACATGGGAAAACGGCAATTGGAAAGATCAATTAAGAAATATAAAAGATGAGCATTGTAAACCAAACAGAACTAAAGGACATTTACAGAACATTCCAGAAAGTGTGACTGCAAACAAATAAGGTATTTGCAACTGACAGTAACCAGGGAAGGGAAAATCAGTTTTCTTCATTGAACTGACCACACTCCAGTATAGGCAGAACGCATGCTAAGGAGTACTTGGTCAACACAAAATAGACTACATGCCATGCTTTAGAGGGTCTGTGCAAGTACGATTGTGTTTAGTTTGGCTGTGTTGTTGTGTTGTGTTGTGTTGTGTGTGGTGCACTTTGTTGGTTTGCTTAATGTTAGTTTGCCTAAGAGAGAAAAAGAACATGAAGTTGCATGGCTAAGGAGGAGATGGGTAGGGAAGACAATATGAACAAAATATTGTATAAACAATTTAAAAACTAAAAACTACTTAAATATACATTTTTTATTAACCAGGAAATATTTTCTTATATAGACCACAGAAAGCTTTAATAACTTGTTATAACACAAGGCATCTTTTTCACATAATATATAAATTAGAAAGTTACAACAAAAGTACAGTTGAAAATTTATATACATGGAAGTTGATTAATATATTTGTGACAACAAGTGTAGTGAGGAGGAAATCTGTGAGAAATTTAAAATGAAACTGAATTTACAATGGATCAAAACTTATAGAACATGCTGAAGATGTATTGAGTCTATTGAGCCTTGTGGAGATTTATGTGAAGACAAATGTGACAATATAAAATTAAAGCCTTATTCTGTATGTAAGAACTAGAAATAAAGAAAAAATATAAACTCAAAGTTTCCTGAAAGAAGGTAATAATATTCAGATTTTTTGAAAGAAAATTGGGCAATGGGTAAGCAGAGGAGAAAAGAACAAAGTTAGTTATTTAAAATATTTGCCAAAATTGACTAATCATCATTTGATTAAATAAGAAATAAAGGTGTGAGTGAAATACAGTATGAAGTGAAAGTTGCTACATTACTACTCATTTTTATTGCATTCAAAAAGAATATGAGATGAATAAAGAGTTTTACACATTAACTTGGAAAACTTAGGCAAGATAGATACATTCTTAAGAACTCACAACTCCCCCTACCTGGAGAGTTGAGTATCTTTCTCCCAGGCTAGAGAGTACTACTCTCTAGGTCATAATCCCTGGAGACACATCCTGTGCCTCACTCTTACCCACGAGAGTCCAAGAGAAACGGCAGTATCCTCGGAACACCTCTCATCATCCCCTCATGACATCCGGGACCACCAGAGCCTTGGCCCCACCCCTAGTTGGAGAGGTGAGTATTTGACTCCAGAGCTGGAGGGCCCTACCCTCTGGTACATAGTCCCTGAAAGCAGATTCCGAGTTCTACTCCTACCCAGCATAGCTGCAGAGACCTTGAAGCAGCCTCTCCACAACCCCATGGAAGGCCCACCCTCTCTGAGGAGTGGATAGAAGGTATGGTGGTAAGAAGGTGGAGGGAGCAGGATGACATGAGAGAGGGGGATTGGTGTGCAAAATAAGATTGCTTTTTAAAGAAAAAAAAACTCTCCAGAAAAAGGAACATTCAAGAATAGGTTGTATCATTGGTAAATTATATCGAACCTTTAGAGAAATAATACCCAAAACATTTAGCTTCCAAATAATAAAAGAGGAAGAAACACCTTCTATTCTAGGAGACCTGTATTAACCTAACATGCTATAGACAAATTTCTGTTTTGCTATGTAATTCTTTGAGTTATCCAGATTTTGGAAGCATGAAAATCATTTTTATTGTAAACACTCCTAAAATCTTAACTGTCGGGATAATGACATCTCAGAAATTCCAGGAACCAGATACCTGTAAGGGCAGAGTTACTTAGAAAGATGTGGCATCACTGCTGAGATCAACTAAGGCTGCTGTCTCTATTATTTACAGTGAAGTACTCCATGGCTACTCTAGCCATCACTGGTGAGCTGAAGCATGGATCATGTCTTAATTGAGATTCTGCAGATGGAAAGATTTGTGTTTGGGACATTTTGTAGCACTAATAAGATAAAGCCTTCAAAATTAGGCAGAGTCTTGGCATAAGAACAGGACCTTTAGAGGGATAGTCCTCTAGGATGCTAAGTACACTCTTGGGAATAGAATCATAGATAGTATGAAAGGGAGGTAGAACTATTAAAATGACGGAACACCAGGTTTTCCAAGGCACCAACTACAGAGCAGTCAAATAAATTACAACTAGTAAAGCTAAAAGGACACTATATCACAAGACATTTATAGCATACTCCCACTGTAGTGTACAAATAATGCCTTAATTAAATTTTTAACATTTAGTATCCACCTTTCTAGCTTCACACTTATTTTGGATGTGGTATTCTTTTGTTAACAGTGGTTTCTGTCTTGTCTGGTCCCACAGCCATTCGGTCCCAAATAAACCTACAGAGGTCTACACTAATTATAAACAGGTTAGCCTATTTGCTCAGGCTTCTTATTAACTCTTACAGCCTACATTAACCCATAATACTTTTCTATGTTAGTCATGTGGCTTGGTATCATTGCTTCCTCTGTGTCTGAGTGACACCTGCAGACTGAGTTTTTCCTCTTCCCAGAATTCTCTTGTTCTCATCACCCTCCCTTTACTTCTTGCCTGGTTACACTACCTATACTTCCTGCCTGGCTACTGGCCAATCAACATTATATTAAAATACAAGTAACAAATCTTTACAAAGTACAAGACCATTCTCCCATAGCAGTATCCCTTTCTAGAAAAGTAATTAATAAACAATGAATGTAACTAGCTGTAAGAATGAGTTACTCTCCAAGCAAAAGACAAACATGATTCAAAACCAATTCACTGACTAGCAAGCTGCTACTATATTTTAGGTCCCCAAGGTACAAATATAGAGAGAGACCGGTGTTTCCTTTTTCAGTTTTCACTTCAGTGGGTCATGCTTCTACAACACATAGTTTCACAAAAGAGGCCATCACTCAGGGCCTCTGGTAGAGCTACTTTATAGGACATTGAGAGCAGGGTTACATCTCCAGCAGAATGGTAATGACAGAAGATCTTATGCAAAAAGAAAATGAAAGGAACCATTTGAAGCCATCTGCTTCTCAGGAGCCACCAGGGACATAAATAAATAGCTTCTATTGCTAGGAATGATCATTGTTTTCTGATTGTAGATATCAGCTGCCTCCAGTTTCAGGAACCCACATTTCACATAAATCCCAACCTGCTGATACTCTCTGATACAAATAACATGGTTAATAATCATAATAACCAAATGGCTTTGCCAGTGGTTAATAATACCCTTTTGATATGGACAGTGGGCTCTTTCCTTGCTGAAACAAGGCTCTTGTGATGAGAAACATAGAGTTTCTTCATAAAGATGACCAAAGGTGTAAAGGCACATGGGACATTTGAAAACATGATAATGGAAGGAGTGACTATGCCTTTAATAAGAGATGAAATTAAACAACACGAAAGCTCCACTTTTGCTGGAGTTGCTTGCATATACTCAGTATTAAACCTTGCTTGATTTGAGCTTTAATTTACAAAACAAAACAAAACCTATAACCTGTCCACAAAACACACTTTTTACTCATACCCTTTTCCAGATGCTGGCTAAATCCTGTGTTGAATTGATCTGGAACTCCATGCATTATAATCTCTCTCTCTTTCTCTTAAGATACCATCCTTCCTTTAAGCTACTTACAGACTTCTGTTGCTAAGTATGCCAGATTTTTTGACCTATAACCTACAAAATGTAGCTCTTTATTTCTTTGCCCTATTCTTCCTTCTAGTAGCTAACAAGAACTTCAGCTTCGGGGCCTTGTTGTTTTATCTCTTATACTACAATAATACTATCTTTAGATTTCTTCCTAAATTCCACTGTAAGTAATTTTATCTAAGAGATGAAGAACCTACAAGAGAGAACAATGTCACAGTAATAGTCAGACTACTACCAAGTTATGTTCAAACTATGGGACATCAAGGAACGAGAATAATTCTAGAGCCTTTAAATGCTATAGAATAGCCCATCAATGGTTTGGGTTTGCTTAGAACTAGTAATTTTATTTCCTCTTCTGGTTTTGAATTGGAATGCCTATTGTATGCAATTCATATAATCACTATAAGTATGCTATATCCACAGTCAGTAAACATGATATGTCAATAAGATTTAACAGTTAAATTTGTTTTTAGAGCAGAATAAATTATCTGGTTGTTGGATAAATGGGATGAATGTGTTTTATATGTGAGGTTGACATAAATTTTGGGCTTAAGAGAGCAGATTTGTTCTAGAATTAATTGTATTCTTCAAAAATTCATATATTGAATGCCTAACTCAGAATACCTCAGAATGGGGCTACATATGGAAGAGGAACATTTTTAAAAAATCAATGCAAGTGAATAATTTAAAATGATAATTAAGTTAAAAATAGGCTAACTGGGATAGCCTTATTCCAATCTGTTTTATATACTTTAAAATACTATAGCAAACAAAGAGACACCAGACAGGCATGAAAATGAAGGAAGATCCTATGAAAAGAGATAGAGAAGACAAGCATGGGTAAGCAAAGGAGAAATACTTCAGCAAGTCCCTATCCTCACACTTATATCAGAGTTTCATGCTTAAGCACTCTAACAAAATAGCTTTACCATGATTAAGACAACTATTTTATAGTGCATGATTCTGGTAACCCTAGCAAATTAATAAAGCCAGAGAGAAACAAAATAAGTGATAGCTGAGTGTCCATCCCTATGCTATTTATAAAATGTAAGAACTGGAAGACAGGAAGACGGCAGCAAAATTCTATCTTAAGGGGAGGACACAACCATTGCAAATGATCTCACAGAAGCTGTGTTGCCTGCCCTAGGCACACATAAGATTTGGGCACATCAAGAACTAATCATGGATCATGGAAGGTCTCATGGGGTCCTACTATTTACAGCTGAACATTTGGTGTCTTTATAAGGGTTACTATTGTTATTATGAAACACAATGAGCAATGGCAGGCAGGTAAGGGAATCAAGAGGTGTTTTTTTTTTTTTTTTTTTTTTTTTTTTTTTTTTTTTTTTGTCTTACACTTCCACACAATAGTCCATCATTGAAAGATCAGAGCAGGAACTCAAATAAAGCACTATTCTGAAGGCAGGATCTGATGTAGAGTCCATAGTAGGGCATTGCTTACTAGCTTGCGTATCACTGGTGCTCAGCCTGTTAACTTATAGAATCTCTACACCAGTCAAGGGACGGTACCATCCACAGTGAACTAGACCTCCCCCATTAATAATTAATTCAAAAAATGTTCTATGGCTAGATCTTATGGAGTCATCATTTTTATCAATTTGATGGTTCATATATTCAGAAGACTCAAGCTTGAGTCCAGTTCCCATAAATTTAGTCAGCACAGTTGGCTATTGATTCTTGGTGTTTCCCAAGTAGGGAACCTACCCAGTCCAATGTAAAATTGATAAACTGTGACTGAAAAGATAAACCTAGTTAAACTAAGGGGTCACAAAACAAAAAGAGATGAATGTGGAAAGGGACATATATAGAGAGGGGGTGATGTCAGGGATTCAGAGGAGATAAAAGTGGCTGTTTGAGAGTAAACAGAATGCACTATATGCATGTATGAAACTGTTAAAGAGCAAATTTAATGAATAAAATATGAAGAAATCTATAAGCAAATGTATCTGATAATGATTTTTACAAATTTAAACAATATATTAATTAACATAAATGATATTTCATACTAAGTAGAGAAAAAGTATTATTAATTCATAATCATTAGAAATTTTATTTGGAATGAATCTAATTTACATTTCTCATTGCTTTGACCTAATATTTGGTAAAAGATAAGAAACTTAATTGATTCTGGTTCACAGTTCAAGAATAGATACAATCCATTATTGTCACGAAAGTATGACAATAGAAATGTAAAGGAACTGGATATGGTGTGGCAAAAAATCACAAAACAGAAAATGAACAGAAAGCAGAATGGGCTATAAAACCTAAACGCCTACTCATGGTAACCTATTTCCTTCAGTAGGGTCCTCATCCAACTTGGAGCCAAGTTTCAAAGAAACAGTCCTGTGGAGGATATTTAACAATATACTACATTACTTGAGTGAAGAATAATGAAATGTATGAACATTTCAGTCAATACAAGCAAGATAAGAGTTTAACAATATCCAACACCTTTACCTTAGAAAACCACATCCAAATAAGTAAAAGTTTCTGTCTGCTTTACAAGCTCAAGCTTCCAACTTTGCAATTGCTACTGCTGGCATCATATCAAGAAATATCCATGTTCAATTCAGATAACAAGGAAAAGAAATATGACTGGTTTTTTTCCATTTACACTCAACCTAGCAGTGAAACTTCAGTGATAATAACTACAAAAGCAGAGAAACTAAAACATTTCAAAATTATCTCTGATCTGTGATGAAATGATTCTAAATGAAAGCAACAATGAAACTGTTCACTCTAAAACAACCATGTTAGTATAAATATTTCAGAATATACAATCAATATATAGTCTAAGTTACCTTGAAGGTTACACTAGAAAACCTCAAAAACAGTAAAATAAGCAAACATTTATTTGAAATAACTGAAAATGGAAAATCTTCATAGAAATTTTGAGGACCAAATATTCAATAATGAATCTTACCAAACACTAAAGGAAGAAATAATTGCCAATCCTACAGATTATTTTCTAAGAAATACAAAACTCTGAAGCATTTCTGAACACAACATTCTAATATTAAAGTCAGTAAAAGAATCAATATAGTAAAATAAACTTTAATATATTAAATGACTGGCATAATTCATAATACTGTTTTGGAAAACTGAACCATAGCAATATATCACAATGATAAAATTTCATGATCAAATGATATTACAGGACAGCAATCTAAAAAAATAGATTCAAATTCTGATATTAATTTTTAAAACTTATAATCATCCCAATCACTATATAAGAAACATTTGGTATGATTTAGCTAATTTGGCATGATTTGGTTTCCAGTTGTAATTAAAGAAAACTTACTAAGCAAAGTAAAAATGGAATGTGATGCTAAAGTGTATTGAACAAAGGTTCATAGAAAATATCATATTACAAAGAAAGAATGCATGTCTCCCTTACAAATTGGAATAATATAATCATGTATACTTTCACTGCTTCCATTTACCACTATCATGACCATATTAGCTATGGAAATAAACAATAAAAATGGTTTAAATAGAAAAAAATCTCAAAGAACTGACTAAATGCAACTTGAAATAACAAATTTAGTAAGATTGTAAGAGAAACATCAGTATAAATAATAAAATATATTTTCTTAATATCAACAAGTATTAAAATGTAAAAGTATAAATTATCATGTATAATAAAATAAAATGTTAATAATTAGGGATATATTTTATCAAATATTTGTAATAACTGCAAACTGAAAACTAAAAATCAGAGAATGATTAAAATATAAAAATGTGGACGCATAGACCATTATAAACAGAAAATTTCAGCATTTTCAAATTAAATTCAACAGCAAAATTCATCTACTTCTCTTACGTAATCACAATCAAAGCCAGATAAGTTTTCTTTTTTATACCACAGATAATATTTAAAAGGGTACAATACAAAGGAATATAATATCATACTTAAATTATGCTATAAAATCAGTACTGAAATACTGAAAAGCAAAATATAAAAAGCAGAACAGTAAACAAGACAATGTGGTAAGGCAAGATGATCGAACAGTGGGTACCCTGCTGTTATACTCCTACAGTGACAATAATTTGGCATTTATCTTTGACAAAAATCAGACTTTGCAGGAGCTTTGGAATCCAGGTAGGAGGTTCAAAATGCTGACAGATCCCAATAAGGCTGGAATCATGCCTGCACCCCCTAGGAATTGACTCTAGTCCCATTTGGCTGTAATCTAAAAACAAACATCATCAAACAAGAGACCCAGAAGAGAACAAACCCACTAAACTTCAGGTAACAGACCAGCTGTGTTCTGACATGGCTTTTGATCTGGCCCCTAGACTCTCTTCCCCTTATATAAGAGAAGCACTGCATATCCAGGAACTCCACAGGAGACATGCCCACATGTGCACATAAATGCAGGCCTGTCAAACGACAATGTCTACATATCCTGAGGAAACCATATAATTAAGTTCCAGTTCCTCCCAACTAAAGTGTGGGTGTAGTCTTCTTTGCCCAAGGACTTAGAGAGAAAGACATTTATCTGTATCCCTAAAAGGCAAGGCTGCCGTCCTTGGTCATGAAGTAGCCCTATGAATTGTCTTCAGTCACTTTCAGCATCATTGGAAGAGCATATCTATCAGACCATTGATCTTTAAAGAAATATTCTTTTTCTTGTCACTGAATGTGTACTCCCAAGTAACTTTGTGAATGTAAATCTTGAAGGCTCCCCATGGTCTGGCCAATACCACTAAATCACAGTCCAGTGATACTCCTAGTCACCAACTAACCCAGTGAAAGGCATAGCAGATCTGTAGACATGCTGAAGAGTATAGTACTAGGTCTGGTCTTTAAGGTGCACCTAGGGATCAGTTTCTAAACTTAACTATAGTCTAAGACTAGTTGTGTCTGCCTATAATCCACCAGGGGACAAAAAAGCTTAAATTCCTTTCATGAACGTCCTCAAAGTTGTATCTATTACTGAACCACTTACGTAGTCTACTATATGCATACCTTAAGTCAGACACCTGTGCCAGTGCCAGGCCAAATGACCAAGTTCCTAGCATTTGCCACTGCCTTATCAGTGAAAAGTGAGCTTATAAGCTTCTTTGAGCACCTAGAATGGATCTGAAAAACATAGTTTTCACAATGTACCTATAAACAGACACATGAAGTAAGTGCAATATCATTTAACTGTGAACTTGGAAATATTCAATTTATAGATCAACTGCCAAAACTCACCTGTAGAGACTGAAGGCTATATCCAAGTTGTTCTTTCAAATCCTCTGAACCGAATTCAATGTTGCAAGAACAGCAATGAGATAAACATGATACCACCAAAATCTTTAATAGCTATTAAAGCTCTAGAAACCAACTCCAAAGAAGTAGAAATGCATGTGTTTCTTTAAAAAGAATTAAAAATAAACACCATAAGGAAGCATAATTACAACATATAAATATGTGAACAAACAAAATCAAAGAAGACATACATTCACAAAAAGAAAAGTTTATTAAAGTAGTATGAATCACAAAACTGAACCAAGTGAAATCCCTGGAGCTAAAGAACAAAATAATAGAAAAGTAAACATGTCAGGGAGCTTCAGAAACATCCTTGAGTGGTGAATTCTGGGAGAAACCATAAGAAATTGGATATATATTGGAAAAAAGAAGAAGGATAATTAAAAGATGAGAAGCATGCTTAAAAGCCCTATAAGACAATACTAAGTTTAAAAATTGAATTATTCGAGTTTTAGGAGTAAAGAAGAAGGGGGAATGAATTAAAAGTTCTTCGTTTCTAAAGACATCTCAAATATTAAGATAGATACATTCATGAAATTCCAAAGGACTTGTAGTTTGAGTTTCTATTGTTGCAATGAAACACTACAATCAAAACAAGCTGGGGAGGAGAAGGTTTATTTGACTAACACTTTCATGCTGTAGTCCATTGGTGAAGGAAGCCAGGACAGGAACTCAAACAGGGAAGAAACATGGAGGAAGGATCCAATGCAGAGGCTATGGAGCAGTTCAAGCTCGCTGGGAATACCAGCCCAGGGTGGCTCCAACCAAAATGTACTGGACCCTACTTTATCAATCACTAATGAAGAAAATGCTTTACAGCTGCATCTTACGGAGTCATTTTCTTAATTGTACCTCCTTCCTCTCTGATGACATGTGCTTGGGTCTTCTTGACATAAAACAAGCCAGCACAGACTCCAAATGAAATCAACCAAAAGAATACTCTAATGAATATCACAGTTGAACTTGGGCAATAGAGGACTTTGGAAGTATAAAACTCAGTCAACAATTCCTTTGTAATGTTAAATTTCTCAAAATGTTTACCCAATATTCTGCTGTTGTCCAGAAGCCTTATCATTAATATGAACAGCAAATTAACACATATTCCATGTTCCGGGTGAAGTATGATAGCTGTGAATGATCACTTTTTACGATGTGTTATGCAATTTACTGGAGAAACAAACTATTCATATAGATGTGATTAGTATCAAACAATGTATTAAGTAAATACTAACAGTACTTTCACACACTGTAATAGCAACAGGAGGCTGGACATTTTATGCAGTTATGATATAATATTTATAAACTTATGTTTGTATAAGTCTCTATTGTGATTGATGTAGTTATCACCGCTCATCAAAAAAGCTTCTCTTTACAGCAAATGTGGACAATTACATAACACCACAACAGGACACTATGCAGAGATCAACAGATTGCATGGAGCCCAGCCCCTACATAAATGGTTCCAGGGCGATCAAAAAAAGAGAGAGAGATTGGTTTAGGAAATACCCTGAAAGAGGTTCTGGGAAAGGTTTTAAGACCCATGATAGTAACAAAATGCTGTGAAATATAATATTGTGGACATGACTGAAATAACAAGACTAGAACAATAGCAATATCAATGGATATGTTAACAGAAGTTTAGATTGTGAAATTTCTTAGGGTCCCACATCAAATTAAGGAACTACAATCAACTTAAGACTGCAAGGAAATAGAAATAGAAGAGAAAAGTAATTATACACAACTGTGAACCCTTGTAAGCTACAGTAACAACTGGCCTGGCAGACATGCCGACAGCAGCAATAGCAACATGAACATCTCAAGTAAAAAGCCACTTTCTTGATTGGATTTAAATATTGCTCCAAAGATGAAATCCATATTTGATGCTGTTATTAGCTCAAGAACCTATGGCTAGACAGGACATATTCCCTTAGGGAGAACTTACTACTATTATCTTGCTAAATGATCATAATATAAAACCAACTGCTGATGACTTATCTCATATCTTTAGATGAATGCATTTATCAACCATTATCTGAGAAACTTCTATTTACAGTAGATGGTAATTGCTAAAGTGGCCCACCACTAGCCAAGGAGCAGAGAATAAGAGACTACAGAATGTTCTGTACTAAAAGAGACATATATGCCAACCCAAACTCTCCAAGACTCAGAGATCATTGCAGTTGAGAATGATCAGAAATTATAAGAGCCCATATGGTGGATGACTACAAGGAACATCTTTTGAATACAGCAAGGCAGCACACTGGGACTTACAGCAATTGCAGCAGTGTGCATAATACCAATGTAAGAAAGACCAAATCCCAGGATGGAAATTGAAATGGAGAGCACCAACCCACCCTTATCCCTAGAGCTATGTCTGGGGAACAGAAAGACAGCTATCCCTAAGAGTATATTCCTTGAGAAGTTGAACATACTCTAGTGGAAAACCACAAAACCAAGAATATCAGAGTAACACAAATTGGTCTTGAGTTTTTTTAAATAATAAAAACACACAAACAATGGGTTTGGGTAAAGATGGGAAGTATGGATCTTTGAGGAGTTAGGTATGAAACTCAATTCTCACAAAAATATTGCTAAAAATGAAATTAGGAAAACAATTTCATTCATAATAATAAAAATTAATTAGCATCAATGTAACAAGGACTGCTATACAGGAAATTACAAACAGCAAAGAAAGAAATTATTGATGAAATCACAAAATAGAATTATGCTCACATTCATAATCTAAAGATTATTCTGTCCTCCAAATTCAAAAGAAGAAAAAGAAGACTTTGGCCTTACCAGAGGCAGGCCAAATCTAAGGACTTAAGGTAAGGCACTGCCCACCTCCAGATGACACTCCTGAAAGCCTGCTCAAAACACCATATTGCATCCCCTAGATGTCCTTCAACTGAAAAATGAATAAAGAAAATGTGGTACATTTGCACAATGGAGTTTTACTCAACTGTTAAAAACAAAGATATTATGAAAATTTCCCAAAAATGGATGAAACCTAAAAAAAAAATTCAGAATGAAGTACCCTAGACCCAGACAGACAAACATGGTATATACTCACTCATAAATGGTGATTAGCTGTAAAATAAGGGATAAATATGATAAAATCCACTCACCCAGAAAGACTAGGTAATAAAGACTGTTCAAGGGTAACACCCAGATCTCCCTGAGTGAACTGCAAGATGGTGGAGATGGAATCATGAGCCATCAGGCTGTGGAAAGAATAAAAGAGACTACTGAAAGGGAGGGCACACTTTGGGGTCAGCTAAAAACCTGCCACAAAGGAGTGTCCCACAAATCTACAAAGATGATACCAGCTAAGATTCCTAAGGGCTATGTAGCCTAAACTGGCCATCTTCCAGTGGAGGGATTGGGACACCAACCCAGCCATGTAACCTTTGGCCTACATGCCGTCCTGCCTATGGGATATGCTGGAGTAAGGGTGGCCTATAGATTGAGGGAGTTGCCAATCATTGATTGGTCTAGCATAAAATCCATGCCAGGAGAGTAAGCCCACTCCTAACAATGCCTGGAACACCAGGACCCAGAGACTGTATGACTCTGAGACCTAGGGTAGAACCAAGCACGACTGGAGGAAAAATAACATTGATGTAATGATGTCTAATGTTTTTTGTTATAGCCATAGATTGGTACTTAGCCCAATTGTCCTAAGAGAGGTTTCATCCAATAACTAATGGAAAACTGATGCAGACCCACAGCCAAACATTAGACCGAGCTGGAAAAAATCCTGAAGAAGATGGGAGAAAGGATTTTAAAAGCTAGAGGTGTCTAGGACACCACCAGAAAATTTACAGAATCAGCAAACCTGGCTTCACAAGGTTCATATAGACATAACTGACAACCAAGGAGCCTGCTTGGGACTGAGTTGAGCACTCTACATATATATATATATATATATATATATATATATATATATATATATGGTTGTGCCTATTGTGAGATTCCTAACAATGGGAACAGGGACTGTCTCCGATTCTATTGTGGTTGTTGTATGTGTTTGCTTTTGTTTTGCTTTGCCTTTCAACACAGGGTTTCTGTGTCGCTTTGGAACCTGTCCTGGAACTCACTCTGTAGAGTAGGCTAGCCTCAAATTCACATAGATTCTGGGATTAACGGCATGTGCCACCACTACCTGGCTTGTCTCTGACTCTCTTACTGGGGTGCTATTCCTCATACTGGGTTGCCTTGCTGAGCCTTAAAACATGAGGAGGCACTTAGTCTTACTGCAACTTGATATTCCTTGTTTTGTTTATACTCATAGAAGAGCTATGGATAGATACGGCGGAGGAGTGGAATGGGGGTGACAGAGAAGAGTGAGGGGAAACTGGGTCAGGGATACAAAATATAAAACAAACATACAAACAAATAACTGAATAAATATAAAGATTCAATAGTCAGAATGACTATCATAAACAAAATAATGAGAAATAAAACAATAAAGACCCAAGCAGAAAGGAATTCTTATACTTTACTTGTGGGGATGTAAATACCAGACACTATGGAAATCAATATGACATTTCTTCCAAAAATTTAGAAATTTTAGAAAATTCCATATGATCTGTCTATTCAAATTATACATATGAATCACATTCAGCTTGCTATAGAAGAAAATACATAATCATGATTGTTGCCTCACTATTCACAATAATTAGGTAATGGAATCACCATAACTGTTTTAACAACAGATAAATAGATAAAATATAGATACATTTTATGTTATAAGTCATAAAGTAGGAAATACTGTTTATCAAGGAAAATGGATGGAACTGAGATTATCATTTTAAGTGAAATGAATGATTCTCACAATACATGCATCACATTTTCTCTCTTATTCAGAATCTAGCAGGAATTAAACACGATAGTATGAATAGAACTATGTGGAATATTGAAGTGGGTGAGGTGAAAAGAAAAGATAATGAAATGATGATCAGGGTCAAAGTCAATTATTTGTATATAGTGAACTGTCATAATGAAAGCTTTTTGAAAAACATATCTTTGTTATACAACACTATTAGCAATTAAAATAAGTCGGCTATTGATGCACTCAATATCAATTAACCTCATCAGAAGCAGATGCAAGAGGTTACATATAATATTAATCATCCTCATAATTTCTAGAAAACGCAAATGTATACTTTTAAAGTCAGGTCTACCGTTGGAAAGGCATACTATTGGGAGAGGAAAATAACACAAAGCAAATTTGGATGTTATGGGAATGTCATGTGAAATTTGATATACTTATAAAATTTCACAAGGCATACACACACAGTTTAGTGTCATTATATGTAAATACATAATGCAAAAAGGAGAATATTAGATGAGTCAGAATGGAAAGAATGTTACAGTAGTATGGGACATTTTGAACACTTATTCTATTCTGGGTATTTTGTTGAGGAGTACATGTACACAATTCTATATTTCCCATAACATCCTAAATGTATGAGATATGATACTACATGCCAACTTCCAGGTAATTTAATTAGTGATATGAAGGTTAATGGAAATGAAGGAACTACCCAAAGTCACAATGTAGTTCAATTATCATTAGAACTAGCATTTTGATTCCAAAATTGTCTGAAAATCAAACCTCATCCCATTTATTATTTTGCTTTTACAATACTGTGTATATAGTAAAATGCTATCAAAATATATTGTTTTGTATTGATAAAGATAATTCAAAGAGTAATCTATTAAAAGGGAGTGGAAAGTTTTGCAATGATGTAAAACAAGACATATTAAAAATCACGCCCCAACACTTCTTTATGACCTACATCTGATTTTAATAGCAAAATCTTACTACCAAATTCCTATAGCATCCATGAAATTTTTCATTGGAGAGAATCTTCACAAGACCATAGGCTTGGATTTATATGCAAGAATGTCTTATATAGTTTAGTGCACATTGTTTTTAAATATTGAAGGACATTAGCACAAAAATGAAGATCAGAATAACTCAAAAAACTTTTATCAGTAAATGAAGACATTTCCTGAAATAAACTGTGAATAAACTGACAAAACAATTTAATTCCATTTGAATAAGTGTTCAGATGGAAAAAAATCTAGGAAATTAAAAAGAAATAAAATCTCTTATTTAAATATCTATTAGCAGAAAAACTGAGGTCTTTAGAACATCTGAACTTGCATCAAAGATCTATTCTTGGCGGCATACTCATTTGAGTATTAGAGAAAATGATTAACATATTTTATTAAATAATTTGCATTCATTTGATCAAACTCCAAAAGAATAGAAAATTAAAATGTGATAATCTTAGAGTCTCAATCCATGATGTCAGACAATTTGACAAGTGTA
>NW_024543252.1:0-31784 GCF_018167655.1 Microtus oregoni
ATAAGTGTGATTGGGTTAATTAGTACGGGAAGGATTTAAACCAACATTTTCGGGGTATGGGCCCGATAGCTTTATTAGCTGACCTTACTTTTAGAATAGGGTGTAATGGGTAGCACGGAGAATTTTGGATTCTCAAGTATAGGTTCAATTCCTATTGTTCTAGAAATAAGAGGGTTTAAACCTCTATAATTTACTCTATCAAAGTAACTCTTTTTCAGACATATTTCTAGGTGTGTGGTGGAATGCTTGCTAAAAAGATTGGGATAGAAATGTGTCATGTGCAGAAGGCTAGAGTTAGTGGTAGGAAATTTTTTCATAGTAAGTGCATTAATTGATCGTATCGAAATCGTGGGTAGGAGGCTCGGACCCATAGGAAAAAAGTTGTGAGAACTAGTGTTTTTAGTATGAAGTTTATTGTGTAGAGTTCTGGGTTGTTTAAACTGTGAAATGGGCCTAAAAACACAATTGTTGAAAGAGCATTTATTAGGATAATATTTATATATTCGGCTATAAAGAATAGGGCGAAA
Source organism: Microtus oregoni (assembly GCF_018167655.1). Classification (NCBI taxonomy): domain Eukaryota; kingdom Metazoa; phylum Chordata; class Mammalia; order Rodentia; family Cricetidae; genus Microtus; species Microtus oregoni. The sequence goes on from NW_024543252.1 coordinate 528, forward strand.
GGTCCGGCGGCATACTCTACGTTAAAGCCAGAGACTAATTCTGACTCCCCTTCGGTCAGATCAAATGGAGCTCGATTTGTTTCTGCTAGAGTTGAAATAAACCATATTATAGCCAATGGTCAGGCTGGGAGTAGAAGTCATAATGTCTCTTGTGTGTAGATGAGAGATTGGATTGAGAAGGATCCATTTATTAGGAGGACAGATAAGAGAATAATTGCTATAGTTACTTCGTATGAGATTGTTTGTGCGGTTGCTCGCAGGGCTCCAAATATTGAGTATTTAGAGTTGGATGCTCATCCTGATCATAGAATAGAGTAAACCGAGAGGCTTGATGTGGCTAAGATAAAAAGAATTCCTAGATTTAAGTTAACTAGAGGATGCGGTAAGGGTAGTGGGATTCATAGGCTTAAAGCTAGTGATAAGGATAATGTAGGGGCAATAATAAATAGGGTTGTAGAAGTGGCTAGGGGACGTAGTGGTTCTTTAATAAATAATTTTATGGCGTCTGCAAAAGGTTGGAGGACTCCGTAGGGTCCTACGATGTTTGGGCCTTTTCGTAGTTGTATATAACCTAGAATTTTTCGTTCGATTAAAGTAAGAAATGCTATAGCGATCAATACAGGAATTAGAAGTGTTAAGATATTAATGAAGTACACTATTAGGGAGAGGATTTGAACCTCTGGGGACAAGGTTTTAAATCTTACGCAATTTCCTGACTCTGCCACCCTAATAAAACCCTTGTCTAGGGTGGTATAGGACAAACTTACTAAATTAAGATAATTTCATATATTAGTTTTGAGGCGCTTGTGTTAAGGAGGCCTCATTTCTCTTATCCTTTCGTACTGGGAGAAATAGTTAATAGATAGAAACCGACCTGGATTACTCCGGTCTGAACTCAGATCACGTAGGACTTTAATCGTTGAACAAACGAACCATTAATAGCTGCTGCACCATTGGGATGTCCTGATCCAACATCGAGGTCGTAAACCCTAATTGTCGATATGGACTCTTGAATAGGATTGCGCTGTTATCCCTAGGGTAACTTGGTCCGTTGATCAAATATATTGGATCAATTGGATTTTTTGGTACTTTGACTTGTAGGTCTAAGTTAAAATCATTCGGAGGTTTTTTTATTCTCCGAGGTCACCCCAACCGAAATTACTGACTTATTTCTTTTTTTTTATTCCTTTAGGGTTGTTAATTTGTTAGGTAAGTCAGGAAATTTAAGCTCCATAGGGTCTTCTCGTCTTATTATGTTATCCCCGCCTCTTCACGGGGAGGTCAATTTCACTGATTAGAGGTAAGAGACAGTTGAATCCTCGTGAGGCCATTCATTCCAGTCCCTAATTAAGGAACAAGTGATTATGCTACCTTTGCACGGTCAGGATACCGCGGCCGTTGAACGTTTGTCACTGGGCAGGCAGTGCCTCTAATACTTTTTATGCTAGAGGTGATGTTTTTGGTAAACAGGCGGGATTCTTGTTTGCCGAGTTCCTTTTACTTCTTTTAATCTTTCCTTGTTGCACGCCTGTGTTGGATTAACATTTGGATGAAGGTTAGTCTTGTTAGTGATGTTTTGACCTGTTGATGTTAACTAACAATGGTTATCCGGGTTGTTATAGGCTTGTGCTTGGAGAACTATGTTCTTGTTACTCATGTTAACAGTATCTCATCTATATAATTATAGATTGACCCGATTAGTATAATAGGAATTCATTATGGTTTTTGAGATTAAGAAGTATGTAGTGTTGAGCTTTAACGCTTTCTTTATTGGTGGCTGCTTTTAGGCCAACAATGGTTTTAGTATATTAGATTTACTCACTATATAAGGTTGTTCCCATTTCTAAAGAGCTGTCCCTCTTTAGGCTAAATTTTAAGATTACATTTTAATTTATACTTTTTATGGTAGTCTTAAAGTTGAACTGAAATTCTTTATCAGGTAACCAGCTATCACCAAGCTCGGTAGGCTTTTCACCTCTACCTAGGAGTCGTCCCACTATTTTGCTACATAGACGGGTTAGTTCTTTGTACTGCTCTTAGGTAGCTCGTTTGGTTTCGGGGTATCTAGCTTAAAGTCTCTTGGTTAGATTTTTTCTAGTTAACTCATTATGCAAAAGGTACAAGGTTTAATCTTTGCTTATTTTTACTTTTAAGTATTCTTTCATCTTTCCCTTGCGGTACTTTCTCTATAGCTCCTGAGATAGATTTCTTTCTCCAATACTATCATTTTATCAAATGGTTTGTTTTATTAAGATTTATAGTTGAATGTAGAGTTTGTTAGGGCTAGGCTTGGTTCATGATGTCCATTGATTGTGAAATCTTCTGGGTGTAGGCCAGATGCTTTTGTTATTAAGCTACGTCATGGTTATTCCAAGCACACTTTCCAGTATGCTTACCTTGTTACGACTTATCTCCTCTTGTAAAAGTTTGATAGAATTATGTATAGTTCTCGTTTATTTAGTTTGAGGAGGGTGACGGGCGGTGTGTACGTACTTCATTGCTCGATTCAATTAAGCTCTCTATTCTTAATTTACTACTAAATCCTCCTTTGTCCTTTAGTTTCATAAAGGGTAGCGTAGTGTTCTTAATAAGAAAATGTAGCCCATTACTTCCCACCTCATTAGCTACACCTTGACCTAACGTTTTTATGGTGATTCTCTTGCTTACTTTTGCTCCTTTTTAGGGTTTGCTGAAGATGGCGGTATATAGGCTGTATTAGCAAGAGGTGGTAAGGTATAACGGGGTTTATCGATTATAGAACAGGCTCCTCTAGATGGATATAAAGTACCGCCAAGTCCTTTGAGTTTTAAGCTGTAGCTAGTAGTTCTCAGGCAAATATTTTTGTTTTTAAATTATTGAAGTTTAGGGCTAAGCATAGTGGGGTATCTAATCCCAGTTTGGATCTTAGCTATCGTGTATTAGATGTGTTAGAATTACCTTCGTCATTGATTTTAGGCCCGGCGATGAATTTTCACATATTGGATGGGTTTAAATTCTATTTTATTTGTCTCTGTTAACACGTTTTACGCCGAGAATAATTAGTTTGGGTTAATCGTATGACCGCGGTGGCTGGCACGAAATTTACCAACCCTTAAAGAGGCATGGCTTAGTCAAACTTTCGTTTATTGCTTAATTTTTATCACTGCTGAGTCCCGTGGGGGCGTGGCTAGGCAAGGTGTCTTTAGCTATTGAATGTACTTGATACCCTCTCCTAAGAGTTAGAAGAAACTCTATGGGATTTGACACTGGTTTATGGAAGTTTGCATGTGTAATTCTGCCTCCAACTAAATATAAGGCTAGGACCAAACCTTTTATTGTTTATGGGATGTTAGCATCCATCTAAGCATTTTCAGTGCTTTGCTTTGAATAAGCTACATTAACTAAGAAAAAAAATCAATACTGAAATTGTACTTGGAAATTTTTGGGCCTTTTGACTTGTTTTTTGGTATTGATTTTTTTTTTAATTTTTTTGATCAATACTAAATTTCAAGTTATATTTGGGTGATTATTCGAATGTACGAGAGCCCGAGATGGTTTTTTGTTCTTGGAGGCTAGGTGGGGAGGTTGAAGTTATGTCTAACAAGCATGAAAAGTATGTGCTTGGGGGTTGTTATGAGGGGAGAACATTTGCATGATTAATACGACTTGTTTATATGTCCCGGCCCAATTAATTAATATGTTGCTAGGGAACGAATGGGGATAAATGACGCTTGAATGATAAGTTCTTCTACAAGGTAAGTTGAACTTCATGCCTTGATGGCTATGGGGAGGCAAGCACACCAGAGATAAAAAATACCAACTGCCCGGGATTACAGTTATGCTAGGCATGGGCTGATTAGACCCGTACCATCGAGATGTCTTATTTAAGGGGAACGTATGGACGATAAAGCATTTTATGGCCCTGAGGTAAGAACCAGATGCCTGATAAAGTTTCACATTAGTAACCCCCAAGTTAAAATGGGCCCGGAGCGAGGAGAGGGGCATAAGGTGGGCGGGTTGCTGGTTTCACGGAGGATGGAAGATTAATAGATCAAATGAGTGGGAGAATAGTCGTATGGACAAGAAGAGTTTATGACTTAATGGGGTATGGGGAGATTTATATATATGTATAAGAAGCATTAATTAAATAGTTGGTCTTAATAGTCATGGTGGATATAATTTATGTTGATTAAGAATATAATGTCTTATATAATTAATGTATAGTACATGCTTATATGCTAGGGGCATATAAATTAATGTACAATATACATAAATGTAATATGTGTTAGATAAATTTATGTACAGGAAGTAGTTTAAATAGAATGTCAGCTTTGGGTGCTGACGGTGGGGGAGTGATCCCTCCTTCTTGATGTCCTGAGAAAAAATTTTTTCATTTCTGGTTTACAAGACCAGTGTAATGTTTATACTATCAGGACATTTAATCTAGATTTAATATGTTGTTTTCAATTATACCTGTGATTGGTATAAGGACTAAGATAATAGTAAAGTAGGTAATTGAAGCTGTTTGTCCAATGATGATGAATGGATATTCAACTGGTTGGCCGCCAACTCATGTGAGGATAAAGAGGTCTGCTACTAAAGCTCAGTATATAATTTGTGTGATTGGGCGAAAGGTGAGTGCTCGTTGTTTTGAGGTATGGAGTAGTGGTATAAAAGCTAAGATTAGTATTGATAAGATTAATGCTAAGACACCACCAAGTTTGTTGGGAATAGATCGTAGAATGGCATAGGCGAAGAGGAAATATCATTCTGGTTTAATATGTGGTGGAGTGTTGAGTGGATTTGCTGGGGTGAAATTATCAGGATCTCCGAGAATATCTGGGAAAAATAAAGTTAAAATTATGGAAGCTATCAATAGGATGAGGATTCCTAAGAAATCTTTGATTGTATAGTAAGGGTGGAATGGGATTTTATCTGCGTCTGAGTTTAAGCCTGTTGGGTTATTTGATCCAGTTTCGTGAAGAAATAGTAGGTGGACTAATACTAAAGCGGTGATGATGAAAGGTAAAATGAAATGGAAGGCAAAGAATCGTGTAAGGGTGGCTTTATCTACTGAGAAACCACCTCAGATTCATTCTACGAGTGTTGTGCCAATATAAGGGATGGCTGATAGTAGGTTTGTAATTACTGTGGCTCCTCAGAATGATATTTGTCCTCATGGAAGCACATAGCCTATGAATGCTGTTGCTATTACGGCGAATAAAAGAATAATTCCTATATTTCATGTTTCGGTTATATTGTAGGAGCCATAGTAGATTCCGCGTCCTACATGAATGAATAAGCAAATAAAGAATATGGAAGCTCCATTAGCGTGTATATATCGGATTAGTCATCCGTAGTTTACGTCTCGGCAAATATGAGCTACTGATGAGAATGCTGTCGCTGTATCTGATGTGTAATGTATGGCTAGGAACAGTCCTGTGAGAATTTGGATAATGAGGCAAAGTCCTAGTAGAGAACCGAAGTTTCACCATGATGAGATGTTTGATGGGGTTGGAAGATCAATAAATGAGTGATTAATAATTTTGATTAGTGGGTGTTTTTTTCGGATGATTGTCATTAGATGTTTCTATAGTTGAATAACAACGATGATTTTTCATGTCATTGGTCATAGTTAAAGTCTATGTAGGAATTATGACAGAATTAATTTATTTTTTAAGTCTAGTAATTGCGGTAGGTTGTTTAGGTACTTCTTTAAAACCTTCTCCTGTTTATGGTGGGTTGTGTTTAGTTGTTAGTGGGTGTTCAGGTTGTTTAGCTGTATTAGGGTTTGGAGGTTCGTTTTTGGGTTTAATGGTATTTTTAATTTATTTAGGGGGGATATTAGTTGTATTTGGTTATACCACTGCTATATCTGCAGAGGATTACCCTGAAGCATGAGTGTCTAGTTGATTAATAATTGGGATCTTATTTATAAGTATTTTTATAGGGGTGGCTATATTATTTGTAAGTAAATATTATGAGAATAAAGAATTAATGTTAGAGTTTAATAGTATAGGGGGGTGGGTAATTTATGATAGTGATGGATTGGGGTTGATAGGAGAGGGAGGTGCAGGTGTAGCTGCTTTATATAGTTGTTCTGCATGATTAATAGTTGTTTCTGGTTGGACTTTATTTATAGGGGTTTTTATTATTATTGAGATTACTCGTGGAAATTAAGTGAGTAAAATTACAGGAATGCAGATTAGTGTAATTAGGAATGAGAGGAAGTATAATTTTACTATTCCCTTTTGGGTGCTTAGTGCAGAAGAAGTAAGTATATGAATGGTGGAAGTAACTTTAGGAATTGCTTTTTCTAGTCAGGTTAAGTCTAGTGTTGTTAGGGCTGTTTTGAGGCTAGTGTTAAGTAATTTTAGGGGTAGGAGTCGATGTATAATTGTTGGAAAATACCCTAGGGAAGCCGAGAATGAATTTGTTGGTGAAGGTTTTGTTGGTGAGAAGTTGTTTGTTAAATTATTTAATTCTAATGCGATTATAAATCCTGCAGTAGTAGCTACTAGAGCTGCGATTTTTAGATATCAAGGTATAGTTATTACTTGAACAGTTGTGGGTGGTATATTATATGAGATAAAAAATCCTGCTAGGATGCTTCCTAATGCTAGTCGCTTGATTGGGTTAATTAGTAGCGGGTTATTTTCATTAATAATAATTGTGGGAGGAAAGCGGGGTTTAGTTATCAGGGCGAAATAAATGATTCGTATGCTGTAAATGGCTGTTATAGAGGTGGCTACTAGTGTAATTAATAGGGCTCAGGCGTTGGTATAACAGGTATTGGCTGCTTCGATGATTAGATCTTTAGAGTAAAATCCTGTAAGAAATGGCATTCCCGTTAAGGCTAAGCTTCCGATTGTTAAGCAGGAGGATGTAAATGGTATAGTTATTGCTAACCCTCCTATTTTTCGGATGTCTTGTTCGTCATTGAGGCTATGAATAATAGATCCTGCGCATAAGAATAATATGGCTTTAAAGAATGCGTGGGTGCAGATATGGAGAAAAGCTAGGTGAGGTTGGTTAATACCTAGGGTGACTATTATTAGTCCTAGTTGACTTGATGTTGAGAAGGCTACAATTTTTTTGATGTCGTTTTGGGTAAGTGCGCAGATAGCTGTAAATAGGGTAGTTATAGCACCTAGGCATAGTATGCTTGTTAGGATAAGATTATTGTTAGAGATAAGTGGGTGGAATCGGATTAGCAGGAATACCCCAGCAACAACTATAGTGCTTGAGTGGAGTAGAGCTGAGACAGGAGTTGGGCCTTCTATGGCTGAGGGTAGTCATGGGTGGAGTCCGAATTGGGCTGATTTCCCTGTAGCTGCTAGAAGAAGTCCTATAAGGGGAATAGTATTAGGTTTATCTATGATGAAGATTTGTTGAAGTTCTCATGAGTTAGTTTTTGTACAGAATCAAGCTATTGCTAGTATTAAGCCAATATCACCAATACGATTATACAAGATGGCTTGTAAGGCAGCGGTGTTTGCATCAGTTCGTCCGTACCATCAACCAATAAGTAGGAATGATATAATTCCTACGCCTTCTCAGCCAATAAAAAGTTGAAATAGGTTATTAGCGGTAGTTAGGATAATTATAGTAATTAAAAAAGTTAGAAGATATTTAATAAATCGATTTAGGTTAGGGTCTGAGTGTATATATCATGTAGAGAATTCTATAATTGATCATGTGACGTATAAGGCCACTGACAGAAAAATGATTGAGAAGAAGTCAAATTTTAGGCTTAATGATAGTTTGATAGAGCCAATAGTAATTCATTGTCAGTTTGTGATTATGAGTTCTGCGCCAGAGTTGAAGAAGGAAGATAGGGGAATAAGGCTAATGAAAAATGCGGATTTGATGCATGAGGTTACGTAATTGGGGAAGTTAATTTGTTTTGTTATGTTAGTGAGTGAGATGATTATGGGGAAGACTAGGAGTGCGAGGATGAGAAAGATGGAGGATGTAATAATGTTTATTACTTTCATTTGGAGTTGCACCAAGTTTTTGGCTCCTAAGACCAACGGATTGCTTCTATCCTATAAAAGTAAGAAAGCCGTATATTTAAGTACGGTAGCATGAGTTAGCAGCTCTTGCATACTTTCTTGGTTAATAAGGATATTCATATCCTGTCTTCAGATTCACAGTCTGATATTTTTTTAAACTATATTAACATAGTGTGGGGCCTATAATTAGTTTAGGGTTAATAGTAAGTAGGATGAGTGGTAGAATATGTAAGGTTATGAGTGTGGATTCTCGTGTATATGAAGGTTGTAGGTTGTTTATATGATTAGTTAGTTTGCCTCGTTGTGTAGTAACAATTATATAAATTGAGTAGGTGGAGGTGATAAAGATATTTATTCCTAGGAGAATAATGGATGGATTAGATCAAGAAAATATAGAGATTGTGATTATTAGTTCTCCTATTAGGTTAATTGTTGGTGGCAGAGCAAGGTTAGCTAGGCTTGCTAGAATTCATCATGTAGCTATTAGGGGAAATAATATTTGTAGACCTCGGGCTATAATTATTGTTCGGCTATGGATGCGTTCATAGTTTGTGTTAGCTAGGCAGAATAATAGGGAGGAGGTTAGGCCATGAGCGATTATTAGTGTTGTGGCTCCTATAAAACTCCATGGAGTTTGGATTATGATAGCGGCAATAACTAGAGCTATGTGGCTTACTGAGGAGTAAGCGATGAGAGACTTAAGATCTGTTTGTCGTAGACAGGTAGAGCTAGTTATAATTATTCCTCATAGGGATAAGAGAATAAATGGGTAGGCTATGTATTTGGTTACTGGGTCTAAAATTGTAGAGATACGTATTATACCGTATCCGCCTAATTTTAGTAGGATAGCTGCTAGGATTATTGATCCTGCGATGGGAGCTTCGACATGGGCCTTGGGAAGCCAGAGGTGAACCCCATAGAGAGGTATTTTAACTATAAAGGCTATTACACAGGCTAATCATAAAATATTGTTGGACCATGTTTGGTTGATGGGTGAAGAGTTTAGTGTTATTAGGATGAAGTTTAATGTTCCTATTGAATTTTGGATATAGATTAGAGCAATTAATAGGGGGATTGATCCTACTAGGGTGTAGAATAGAAAGTAGATTCCTGCATTAAGACGTTCTGCTTGATTTCCTCATCGTGTAATAATAATAAGAGTTGGGATTAAGGTAGCTTCGAACAAAATGTAAAATATAATAAGTTCATTGGCAGAAAATGTTATGGTGAGTAGGACTTGAAGACAAATTAGCAAGGAAATGTATAGTTTTTTATTGTACTCAGATTCTTTTTTAATGTGATTTTGGCTGGCTAGAAGTGTTAGTGGAAGAAGTCAGGTTGTTAGGACTAGAAGTGGGGTTGATAAGGGATCTGCGGAGAATGTGGTAGAAAAACTGAGATTGTTTTCGTTGTTTTGTCATAAAAGGCTAATGGAGATTAAATTAATTAGGAGGCTGTAGGTTGTTACGTTGACTCATATTTTCTTATTGCTTGAAAGTCAGGTTAGGGGGAGTAGCATGAATGATGGAAGGATAATTTTTAACATTGTAGAAGATTTAGATTGTGGACGAAATCAGAGCCGTAGGTGTTTGAGATTTTTGCTAGTAAAGCTAATCCAACAGCTGCTTCGCAGGCGGCAAATACTAAGATAACGACAGGGATAGGGAATATAATTATTGAGTGGGTATTTAAGGGTGTAATAGTGGCTAGAATAAATAGGGATAGTATTATACCCTCTAGGCAGAGTAGGGTGGATATAAGGTGTGTTCGAAATATGAGTGTCCCTAGTAAGGAGAAAGAAAAGGCTAGGGTAATATTGAGTACGGCAGGTGTCATTTTTTGGTAATTATGATATCATCATAATCTAATGAGTCGAAATCATTAATTTTAATTAAACTAATTACCAGCTATTCTGTTCATTCTAAGCCTTTTTGTGTTCATTCGTGGGCTAGTCCTAGGGCTAAGATTGTAATGAGAGTAAATGCTATAATTGTTGGCATATTTATATTGGGAAATTGTATTGCCCAGGGTAGTGGAAGAAGTAATGCGATTTCAAGATCGAAGAGTAGGAAGGTGATTGCTACTAGAAAGAATTTTATTGAGAAGGGTAGTCGAGCGGAGGTTATTGGGTCAAATCCGCATTCATACGAGTTGGCTTTTTCAGTGTAGATATTGAGGTGAGGAAGTCAAAAGGCTACAGAGATTAAGATAATAGCTAGAGAAATGTTGACTAATAAGATAAGTATTATATTAATTACTTTCTTCTAGGTCGTTCTAGAGCTAACTGATTGGAAGTCAGATGTACTGATTATACTAAGAAAGTAAGATCCTCATCAATAGATGGATACGTACAGGAATAGTCATACTACGTCTACGAAGTGTCAATATCATGCTGCTGCCTCGAATCCAAAGTGGTGTTTGGATGTGAAGTGGTATTTTAATTGTCGTAGTAGGCAAATAATTAGGAAGGTAGAGCCAATAATTACGTGGAAACCGTGGAATCCGGTTGCTATGAAGAATGTTGATCCATAAATTCCATCTGAGATGGAGAATGGGGTTTCAAAATATTCTGAGGCTTGGAGAATAGTGAAATAGGCTCCTAGTATAATTGTGATAAATAGGGCTTGATTTATGTTATTTCGTTTTCCTTCTATTAAACTGTGGTGTGCTCATGTGATGGATACTCCTGATGCTAGTAGGACTGATGTATTAAGGAGTGGGACTTCTAGGGGATTAAGGGGTGTAATTCCTGTTGGTGGTCAACATCCTCCAAGATCATGGGTTGGAGCTAGGCTTGAGTGATAGAATGCTCAGAAGAAGCCTGCGAAGAAGAATACTTCGGAAATGATAAATAAGATCATTCCGTAGCGTAGGCTTTTTTGTACAGCAGGCGTATGGTGTCCTTGATAAGTACTTTCTCGGATTACATCACGCCACCATTGACATATAGTGAGTATGTTACTTAGAAGTCCTAGGGATAGAAGGATATATGAATTGTAGTGAAATCATATAACTAAGCCCGAGGTTAGGAGGAGGGCAGAGAAAGCTCCTGTCAGAGGCCATGGACTTGGGTTAACTATATGGAAAGCATGAGTTTGGTGGGTCATTAGGTGTTATCATGTAGATAGAGGCTTACTAGCAGGGTAAATACGTAGGCTTGAATTAATGCTACAGCAAATTCTAGAATAGTGAGAAGTGCTAGAATAATAAATGTGATTGTAGCTGTTGGCGGGCTAATGCTTGTAAGAACTAGAGTAGCCCCGCCAATTAAGTGAATTAACAAGTGACCTGCAGTAATATTAGCTGTTAAACGGATTGCTAGGGCTATGGGCTGGATAAATAAGCTGATGGTTTCGATAATGATTAGTATAGGAATAAGAGAAATAGGGGTTCCTTGAGGTAGAAAGTGGGCTAATGAAGCTTTTAGTTTGTGGCGGAACCCTAGAATTACGGCCCCAGCTCATAGCGGGATTGCTATGCCTAGATTTGTTGATAATTGTGTGGTTGGGGTAAATGTATGTGGTAGGAGTCCTAGTAGATTGGTTGAGCCAATAAATATAATTAGGGATACTAGTATTAGTGCTCATGTTCGTCCTTTTGGTGAGTGAATTAGTATTATTTGTTTAATAATGAGTTTGATTAGTCATTGTTGGAATGAGTATAAGCGGTTTGAGATTAATCGTTTAGAGGAAGTTATGAGAATTGATGGGAGTATAATAATAAGTATAACAATAGGTAATCCTATTATTGTGGGGGTAGTGAAAGAGGCAAATAGATTTTCGTTCATTTTGATTCTCAGGGATTGTTTGTTTTTATAAGTTTAATTGATTTTATTGATAGGATTTGTGGGAAATTATGAAGTGAGATTTTTAGTTGTATAAGAATGAATAATGTAATTGTAGTTGATAATACAGTGGTAAATCATGTAGATGTGTCCAGTTGTGGCATTCATTATGGAGACTTGTTGTCTCTAATTTTAACTTAAAAGGCTAACGCTCTAAGCTTCATAATGTAATTAGATTATTGATAGAGATCAGTCTTCAAAGTTTTTTAGGGGAACTACTTCAAGTACAATGGGCATGAAACTGTGGTTAGATCCACAAATTTCTGAGCACTGTCCGTAGAATAGTCCGGGACGGTTGGATGAGATAGTTGCTTGGTTTAGTCGCCCTGGAATAGCATCTGTTTTTAATCCTAGTGAGGGGACAGCTCATGAATGAAGTACATCTTCAGATGAGATTAGTATTCGAATTGGTAGTTCTATAGGTAGGACTACTCGATTGTCTACTTCTAGTAGACGAAGTTCTCCTGGCTTTAAATCAGTAGTTGGAATTATGTACGAGTCGAAGCAGAGATTTTCATAGTCTGTATATTCGTAGCTTCAGTATCATTGATGGCCTATTGTCTTAACTGTGAGGGCTGGATTGTTAATTTCATCTATTATGTATAAGATTCGTAAGGAGGGAAGAGCAATTAGAATAAGAATTACAGCGGGTAGGATAGTTCAGATAGTCTCTACTTCCTGGGCGTCTATAGTGCTAGTGTGAGTGAGTTTTGTTGTGAGTATTAGAGTAATAATATAGAGGACTAAGGAGCTAATTAGGAATACGATTATAAGTGTGTGATCATGAAAACTCATTAGTTCTTCTATGATGGGTGAGGACGCATCTTGTAAGCCTAGTTGGAATGGATAAGCCATATAAGATATATAGAGTTTAGTCTATAATTTAACTTTGACAAAGTTATGTAATTTATTTACTAATATCTCATAGAGAAAGACATAGAGGTTATGGTGCTGGCTTGAAACCAGTTTTAGGGGGTTCAAATCCTTCCTTTCTTATTTTACTTTGACAAAGGTTGGCTCTTCAAATGTGTGATATGGTGGGGGACAACCGTGAAGTCACTCTAGATTTGTGGAAGTATATTCTACATGAAGTACTTCTCGCTTGGAAGCGAAGGCTTCTCAGATTATAAAGATTATAATTAGAACTGCTGTTAGTGAGATAAAAGATCCTATAGATGATACTGTATTTCATGTTGTATAAGCATCTGGATAGTCTGAATAACGTCGTGGTATGCCTGATAGACCAAGGAAATGTTGTGGGAAGAATGTTATGTTTACCCCTACAAATATAATGGCGAAGTGAGTTTTAGCTCAAATGTCATTTAGTGTATATCCTGTAAATAGGGGGAATCAGTGAATAAATCCAGCTATAATAGCAAATACAGCACCTATGGAAAGAACATAGTGAAAATGGGCGACTACATAATATGTATCATGAAGAACAATATCTAAGGAGGAGTTAGATAATACAATACCTGTGAGTCCTCCGACCGTGAATAGGAAAATAAACCCCAATGCCCATAGTATTGCGGGAGACCACTTAATATTACCTCCGTGTAAGGTTGCCAGTCAGCTAAAGACTTTTACTCCTGTGGGAATGGCGATAATTATTGTGGCTGATGTGAAGTAGGCTCGTGTATCTACATCAAGCCCTACTGTAAATATATGGTGGGCTCAAACGATAAATCCTAGAAACCCAATAGATATTATGGCTCAGACTATACCTATATATCCAAATGGCTCTTTTTTACCTGAATAATAGGTTACGATGTGGGAGATAATACCAAAACCAGGAAGAATAAGAATATATACTTCTGGGTGTCCGAAGAATCAGAATAGATGTTGATAGAGAATAGGGTCACCTCCTCCAGCTGGATCAAAGAAAGTTGTATTCAAGTTACGATCTGTAAGAAGTATTGTAATTCCTGCGGCTAGAACAGGGAGAGAGAGAAGTAAAAGTACAGCAGTAATTAATACTGACCAGACGAATAAGGGGGTTTGATACTGTGTTACAGCTGGTGGTTTTATATTAATGATTGTAGTAATAAAGTTAATAGCTCCAAGGATTGAAGATACCCCTGCTAAATGTAGTGAAAAAATAGTTAAATCAACTGATGCTCCAGCATGAGCTAAATTGCCGGCTAATGGGGGGTAAACAGTTCAACCTGTTCCCGCTCCAGCCTCTACTATTGATGACGCTAGTAGGAGGAGAAATGATGGTGGCAAAAGTCAGAAACTTATATTATTCATACGAGGAAACGCTATATCTGGTGCCCCAATTATAAGTGGGATAAGTCAGTTGCCAAAGCCACCAATTATTATTGGCATGACTATGAAAAAAATTATTACGAAGGCATGAGCTGTAACAATTACATTATAGATTTGATCGTCTCCTAATAGAGTACCCGGTTGACCAAGTTCTGCTCGAATTAGGATACTAAGGGCTGTTCCTACTATCCCTGCTCAGGCCCCGAATAGCAGATATAGGGTCCCGATGTCTTTATGATTGGTAGAGAATAGTCAGCGGTTAATGAACATAGGTAAAATGGCTGAGTAAAGCATTAGACTGTAAATCTAAGCACAGAGGATAAGCCTCTTTTTACCAAGTCTTAAGGTGATAATCACATCGAATTGCAAATTCGAAGGTGTAGAGAACTGACTCTACTAAGGCTTCTCCCGCCCCCTTTTCTGATAGGCGGGAGAAGTAGATTGAAGCCAGTTTAAGGTGTTTAGCTGTTAACTAAAAGTTCGTAGGTTTAAGTCCTATCAATCTAGTTGAGGATTTAGCTTAATTAAAGCGATTGATTTGCATTCATTAGATGTAAGATGTAGTCTTACAGTCCTTATCAGAAGTTAAACTTTGTGAGTTTACTTAGGGCTTTGAAGGCTCTTGGACTAATTATCCTAAACTTCTGTTATAGAAGTAAGGGCGATAGGGGAAGTATTAGTGTACTAATAATTATTGTTGGTGATAAAATATTATTATTTTTTGTATAGTTTTGATGGATATATATTTTAGAGTTGTTATTACTTGGGAAGGTAGTTAGTGAGGTTGAATAAATTAGTCGTGTGTAAAAAAATAAATTAATTAATGCGGTTATTGCTATAAGTGAAGCTAAAGATAGATTATTATTTTTTATTAGTTCAGTAATGATTGCTCATTTAGGCAGGAATCCTGTGAGTGGTGGTAGCCCCCCTATTGATAGAAGAATTAATGAAATTATGGGAAGGGCTATTGGTATTTTATTTCATATAAGTGATATAGAGGTGATTGATGTGAATGAATGAGAGTGGAAAATAAGGAATATGGGGATTGTTATAATAATGTAAATTAGGAGATTTAGGGTTGTTAGTGATGGGTTGTATGGTAGGATAGAGATCATTCATCCTATGTGGGCGATAGATGAGTAGGCTAGGATTTTTCGTGTTTGTGTTTGGTTAAGTCCATTTCATGCTCCAATTAATACTGAGATAATGGCTGATAGGATGATAAGGTTGGGGTTAATTAGTTCATAGAATTGTAATATAATAGATAGTGGGGCAATTTTTTGTCAAGTTAGAAGGATTAGTCCGATGTTGAGTTTAATGCCTTGTGTGACTTCTGGTAGCCATGAGTGGAAAGGGGCCAGTCCTAGTTTGATTGCTAGGGAAATAAAGGTTATGGTTATGATTGTGTTGTTAGTTTCGGGTTGAAACGTTCATAGTCCTAGTTGCTTGAAGTTTAGAAGAATAGATAGCAGGAGAATTATTGAGGCGGTTGCTTGTGTGAGAAAATATTTGGTTGCTGCTTCAGTGGAACGTGGATTTGGGTTATTAATTATAAGTGGAATTAGGGCTAGTAAGTTTATTTCTAAGCCAGTTCATATGAGAAATAAGTTTGAGCTTAGTATAGTGATTAATGGTCCTGTCATAATGGTTATGTAAATAATTATAAGTGTGATTGGGTTAATTAGTACGGGAAGGATTTAAACCAACATTTTCGGGGTATGGGCCCGATAGCTTTATTAGCTGACCTTACTTTTAGAATAGGGTGTAATGGGTAGCACGGAGAATTTTGGATTCTCAAGTATAGGTTCAATTCCTATTGTTCTAGAAATAAGAGGGTTTAAACCTCTATAATTTACTCTATCAAAGTAACTCTTTTTCAGACATATTTCTAGGTGTGTGGTGGAATGCTTGCTAAAAAGATTGGGATAGAAATGTGTCATGTGCAGAAGGCTAGAGTTAGTGGTAGGAAATTTTTTCATAGTAAGTGCATTAATTGATCGTATCGAAATCGTGGGTAGGAGGCTCGGACCCATAGGAAAAAAGTTGTGAGAACTAGTGTTTTTAGTATGAAGTTTATTGTGTAGAGTTCTGGGTTGTTTAAACTGTGAAATGGGCCTAAAAACACAATTGTTGAAAGAGCATTTATTAGGATAATATTTATATATTCGGCTATAAAGAATAGGGCGAAAGGTCCGGCGGCATACTCTACGTTAAAGCCAGAGACTAATTCTGACTCCCCTTCGGTCAGATCAAATGGAGCTCGATTTGTTTCTGCTAGAGTTGAAATAAACCATATTATAGCCAATGGTCAGGCTGGGAGTAGAAGTCATAATGTCTCTTGTGTGTAGATGAGAGATTGGATTGAGAAGGATCCATTTATTAGGAGGACAGATAAGAGAATAATTGCTATAGTTACTTCGTATGAGATTGTTTGTGCGGTTGCTCGCAGGGCTCCAAATATTGAGTATTTAGAGTTGGATGCTCATCCTGATCATAGAATAGAGTAAACCGAGAGGCTTGATGTGGCTAAGATAAAAAGAATTCCTAGATTTAAGTTAACTAGAGGATGCGGTAAGGGTAGTGGGATTCATAGGCTTAAAGCTAGTGATAAGGATAATGTAGGGGCAATAATAAATAGGGTTGTAGAAGTGGCTAGGGGACGTAGTGGTTCTTTAATAAATAATTTTATGGCGTCTGCAAAAGGTTGGAGGACTCCGTAGGGTCCTACGATGTTTGGGCCTTTTCGTAGTTGTATATAACCTAGAATTTTTCGTTCGATTAAAGTAAGAAATGCTATAGCGATCAATACAGGAATTAGAAGTGTTAAGATATTAATGAAGTACACTATTAGGGAGAGGATTTGAACCTCTGGGGACAAGGTTTTAAATCTTACGCAATTTCCTGACTCTGCCACCCTAATAAAACCCTTGTCTAGGGTGGTATAGGACAAACTTACTAAATTAAGATAATTTCATATATTAGTTTTGAGGCGCTTGTGTTAAGGAGGCCTCATTTCTCTTATCCTTTCGTACTGGGAGAAATAGTTAATAGATAGAAACCGACCTGGATTACTCCGGTCTGAACTCAGATCACGTAGGACTTTAATCGTTGAACAAACGAACCATTAATAGCTGCTGCACCATTGGGATGTCCTGATCCAACATCGAGGTCGTAAACCCTAATTGTCGATATGGACTCTTGAATAGGATTGCGCTGTTATCCCTAGGGTAACTTGGTCCGTTGATCAAATATATTGGATCAATTGGATTTTTTGGTACTTTGACTTGTAGGTCTAAGTTAAAATCATTCGGAGGTTTTTTTATTCTCCGAGGTCACCCCAACCGAAATTACTGACTTATTTCTTTTTTTTTATTCCTTTAGGGTTGTTAATTTGTTAGGTAAGTCAGGAAATTTAAGCTCCATAGGGTCTTCTCGTCTTATTATGTTATCCCCGCCTCTTCACGGGGAGGTCAATTTCACTGATTAGAGGTAAGAGACAGTTGAATCCTCGTGAGGCCATTCATTCCAGTCCCTAATTAAGGAACAAGTGATTATGCTACCTTTGCACGGTCAGGATACCGCGGCCGTTGAACGTTTGTCACTGGGCAGGCAGTGCCTCTAATACTTTTTATGCTAGAGGTGATGTTTTTGGTAAACAGGCGGGATTCTTGTTTGCCGAGTTCCTTTTACTTCTTTTAATCTTTCCTTGTTGCACGCCTGTGTTGGATTAACATTTGGATGAAGGTTAGTCTTGTTAGTGATGTTTTGACCTGTTGATGTTAACTAACAATGGTTATCCGGGTTGTTATAGGCTTGTGCTTGGAGAACTATGTTCTTGTTACTCATGTTAACAGTATCTCATCTATATAATTATAGATTGACCCGATTAGTATAATAGGAATTCATTATGGTTTTTGAGATTAAGAAGTATGTAGTGTTGAGCTTTAACGCTTTCTTTATTGGTGGCTGCTTTTAGGCCAACAATGGTTTTAGTATATTAGATTTACTCACTATATAAGGTTGTTCCCATTTCTAAAGAGCTGTCCCTCTTTAGGCTAAATTTTAAGATTACATTTTAATTTATACTTTTTATGGTAGTCTTAAAGTTGAACTGAAATTCTTTATCAGGTAACCAGCTATCACCAAGCTCGGTAGGCTTTTCACCTCTACCTAGGAGTCGTCCCACTATTTTGCTACATAGACGGGTTAGTTCTTTGTACTGCTCTTAGGTAGCTCGTTTGGTTTCGGGGTATCTAGCTTAAAGTCTCTTGGTTAGATTTTTTCTAGTTAACTCATTATGCAAAAGGTACAAGGTTTAATCTTTGCTTATTTTTACTTTTAAGTATTCTTTCATCTTTCCCTTGCGGTACTTTCTCTATAGCTCCTGAGATAGATTTCTTTCTCCAATACTATCATTTTATCAAATGGTTTGTTTTATTAAGATTTATAGTTGAATGTAGAGTTTGTTAGGGCTAGGCTTGGTTCATGATGTCCATTGATTGTGAAATCTTCTGGGTGTAGGCCAGATGCTTTTGTTATTAAGCTACGTCATGGTTATTCCAAGCACACTTTCCAGTATGCTTACCTTGTTACGACTTATCTCCTCTTGTAAAAGTTTGATAGAATTATGTATAGTTCTCGTTTATTTAGTTTGAGGAGGGTGACGGGCGGTGTGTACGTACTTCATTGCTCGATTCAATTAAGCTCTCTATTCTTAATTTACTACTAAATCCTCCTTTGTCCTTTAGTTTCATAAAGGGTAGCGTAGTGTTCTTAATAAGAAAATGTAGCCCATTACTTCCCACCTCATTAGCTACACCTTGACCTAACGTTTTTATGGTGATTCTCTTGCTTACTTTTGCTCCTTTTTAGGGTTTGCTGAAGATGGCGGTATATAGGCTGTATTAGCAAGAGGTGGTAAGGTATAACGGGGTTTATCGATTATAGAACAGGCTCCTCTAGATGGATATAAAGTACCGCCAAGTCCTTTGAGTTTTAAGCTGTAGCTAGTAGTTCTCAGGCAAATATTTTTGTTTTTAAATTATTGAAGTTTAGGGCTAAGCATAGTGGGGTATCTAATCCCAGTTTGGATCTTAGCTATCGTGTATTAGATGTGTTAGAATTACCTTCGTCATTGATTTTAGGCCCGGCGATGAATTTTCACATATTGGATGGGTTTAAATTCTATTTTATTTGTCTCTGTTAACACGTTTTACGCCGAGAATAATTAGTTTGGGTTAATCGTATGACCGCGGTGGCTGGCACGAAATTTACCAACCCTTAAAGAGGCATGGCTTAGTCAAACTTTCGTTTATTGCTTAATTTTTATCACTGCTGAGTCCCGTGGGGGCGTGGCTAGGCAAGGTGTCTTTAGCTATTGAATGTACTTGATACCCTCTCCTAAGAGTTAGAAGAAACTCTATGGGATTTGACACTGGTTTATGGAAGTTTGCATGTGTAATTCTGCCTCCAACTAAATATAAGGCTAGGACCAAACCTTTTATTGTTTATGGGATGTTAGCATCCATCTAAGCATTTTCAGTGCTTTGCTTTGAATAAGCTACATTAACTAAGAAAAAAAATCAATACTGAAATTGTACTTGGAAATTTTTGGGCCTTTTGACTTGTTTTTTGGTATTGATTTTTTTTTTAATTTTTTTGATCAATACTAAATTTCAAGTTATATTTGGGTGATTATTCGAATGTACGAGAGCCCGAGATGGTTTTTTGTTCTTGGAGGCTAGGTGGGGAGGTTGAAGTTATGTCTAACAAGCATGAAAAGTATGTGCTTGGGGGTTGTTATGAGGGGAGAACATTTGCATGATTAATACGACTTGTTTATATGTCCCGGCCCAATTAATTAATATGTTGCTAGGGAACGAATGGGGATAAATGACGCTTGAATGATAAGTTCTTCTACAAGGTAAGTTGAACTTCATGCCTTGATGGCTATGGGGAGGCAAGCACACCAGAGATAAAAAATACCAACTGCCCGGGATTACAGTTATGCTAGGCATGGGCTGATTAGACCCGTACCATCGAGATGTCTTATTTAAGGGGAACGTATGGACGATAAAGCATTTTATGGCCCTGAGGTAAGAACCAGATGCCTGATAAAGTTTCACATTAGTAACCCCCAAGTTAAAATGGGCCCGGAGCGAGGAGAGGGGCATAAGGTGGGCGGGTTGCTGGTTTCACGGAGGATGGAAGATTAATAGATCAAATGAGTGGGAGAATAGTCGTATGGACAAGAAGAGTTTATGACTTAATGGGGTATGGGGAGATTTATATATATGTATAAGAAGCATTAATTAAATAGTTGGTCTTAATAGTCATGGTGGATATAATTTATGTTGATTAAGAATATAATGTCTTATATAATTAATGTATAGTACATGCTTATATGCTAGGGGCATATAAATTAATGTACAATATACATAAATGTAATATGTGTTAGATAAATTTATGTACAGGAAGTAGTTTAAATAGAATGTCAGCTTTGGGTGCTGACGGTGGGGGAGTGATCCCTCCTTCTTGATGTCCTGAGAAAAAATTTTTTCATTTCTGGTTTACAAGACCAGTGTAATGTTTATACTATCAGGACATTTAATCTAGATTTAATATGTTGTTTTCAATTATACCTGTGATTGGTATAAGGACTAAGATAATAGTAAAGTAGGTAATTGAAGCTGTTTGTCCAATGATGATGAATGGATATTCAACTGGTTGGCCGCCAACTCATGTGAGGATAAAGAGGTCTGCTACTAAAGCTCAGTATATAATTTGTGTGATTGGGCGAAAGGTGAGTGCTCGTTGTTTTGAGGTATGGAGTAGTGGTATAAAAGCTAAGATTAGTATTGATAAGATTAATGCTAAGACACCACCAAGTTTGTTGGGAATAGATCGTAGAATGGCATAGGCGAAGAGGAAATATCATTCTGGTTTAATATGTGGTGGAGTGTTGAGTGGATTTGCTGGGGTGAAATTATCAGGATCTCCGAGAATATCTGGGAAAAATAAAGTTAAAATTATGGAAGCTATCAATAGGATGAGGATTCCTAAGAAATCTTTGATTGTATAGTAAGGGTGGAATGGGATTTTATCTGCGTCTGAGTTTAAGCCTGTTGGGTTATTTGATCCAGTTTCGTGAAGAAATAGTAGGTGGACTAATACTAAAGCGGTGATGATGAAAGGTAAAATGAAATGGAAGGCAAAGAATCGTGTAAGGGTGGCTTTATCTACTGAGAAACCACCTCAGATTCATTCTACGAGTGTTGTGCCAATATAAGGGATGGCTGATAGTAGGTTTGTAATTACTGTGGCTCCTCAGAATGATATTTGTCCTCATGGAAGCACATAGCCTATGAATGCTGTTGCTATTACGGCGAATAAAAGAATAATTCCTATATTTCATGTTTCGGTTATATTGTAGGAGCCATAGTAGATTCCGCGTCCTACATGAATGAATAAGCAAATAAAGAATATGGAAGCTCCATTAGCGTGTATATATCGGATTAGTCATCCGTAGTTTACGTCTCGGCAAATATGAGCTACTGATGAGAATGCTGTCGCTGTATCTGATGTGTAATGTATGGCTAGGAACAGTCCTGTGAGAATTTGGATAATGAGGCAAAGTCCTAGTAGAGAACCGAAGTTTCACCATGATGAGATGTTTGATGGGGTTGGAAGATCAATAAATGAGTGATTAATAATTTTGATTAGTGGGTGTTTTTTTCGGATGATTGTCATTAGATGTTTCTATAGTTGAATAACAACGATGATTTTTCATGTCATTGGTCATAGTTAAAGTCTATGTAGGAATTATGACAGAATTAATTTATTTTTTAAGTCTAGTAATTGCGGTAGGTTGTTTAGGTACTTCTTTAAAACCTTCTCCTGTTTATGGTGGGTTGTGTTTAGTTGTTAGTGGGTGTTCAGGTTGTTTAGCTGTATTAGGGTTTGGAGGTTCGTTTTTGGGTTTAATGGTATTTTTAATTTATTTAGGGGGGATATTAGTTGTATTTGGTTATACCACTGCTATATCTGCAGAGGATTACCCTGAAGCATGAGTGTCTAGTTGATTAATAATTGGGATCTTATTTATAAGTATTTTTATAGGGGTGGCTATATTATTTGTAAGTAAATATTATGAGAATAAAGAATTAATGTTAGAGTTTAATAGTATAGGGGGGTGGGTAATTTATGATAGTGATGGATTGGGGTTGATAGGAGAGGGAGGTGCAGGTGTAGCTGCTTTATATAGTTGTTCTGCATGATTAATAGTTGTTTCTGGTTGGACTTTATTTATAGGGGTTTTTATTATTATTGAGATTACTCGTGGAAATTAAGTGAGTAAAATTACAGGAATGCAGATTAGTGTAATTAGGAATGAGAGGAAGTATAATTTTACTATTCCCTTTTGGGTGCTTAGTGCAGAAGAAGTAAGTATATGAATGGTGGAAGTAACTTTAGGAATTGCTTTTTCTAGTCAGGTTAAGTCTAGTGTTGTTAGGGCTGTTTTGAGGCTAGTGTTAAGTAATTTTAGGGGTAGGAGTCGATGTATAATTGTTGGAAAATACCCTAGGGAAGCCGAGAATGAATTTGTTGGTGAAGGTTTTGTTGGTGAGAAGTTGTTTGTTAAATTATTTAATTCTAATGCGATTATAAATCCTGCAGTAGTAGCTACTAGAGCTGCGATTTTTAGATATCAAGGTATAGTTATTACTTGAACAGTTGTGGGTGGTATATTATATGAGATAAAAAATCCTGCTAGGATGCTTCCTAATGCTAGTCGCTTGATTGGGTTAATTAGTAGCGGGTTATTTTCATTAATAATAATTGTGGGAGGAAAGCGGGGTTTAGTTATCAGGGCGAAATAAATGATTCGTATGCTGTAAATGGCTGTTATAGAGGTGGCTACTAGTGTAATTAATAGGGCTCAGGCGTTGGTATAACAGGTATTGGCTGCTTCGATGATTAGATCTTTAGAGTAAAATCCTGTAAGAAATGGCATTCCCGTTAAGGCTAAGCTTCCGATTGTTAAGCAGGAGGATGTAAATGGTATAGTTATTGCTAACCCTCCTATTTTTCGGATGTCTTGTTCGTCATTGAGGCTATGAATAATAGATCCTGCGCATAAGAATAATATGGCTTTAAAGAATGCGTGGGTGCAGATATGGAGAAAAGCTAGGTGAGGTTGGTTAATACCTAGGGTGACTATTATTAGTCCTAGTTGACTTGATGTTGAGAAGGCTACAATTTTTTTGATGTCGTTTTGGGTAAGTGCGCAGATAGCTGTAAATAGGGTAGTTATAGCACCTAGGCATAGTATGCTTGTTAGGATAAGATTATTGTTAGAGATAAGTGGGTGGAATCGGATTAGCAGGAATACCCCAGCAACAACTATAGTGCTTGAGTGGAGTAGAGCTGAGACAGGAGTTGGGCCTTCTATGGCTGAGGGTAGTCATGGGTGGAGTCCGAATTGGGCTGATTTCCCTGTAGCTGCTAGAAGAAGTCCTATAAGGGGAATAGTATTAGGTTTATCTATGATGAAGATTTGTTGAAGTTCTCATGAGTTAGTTTTTGTACAGAATCAAGCTATTGCTAGTATTAAGCCAATATCACCAATACGATTATACAAGATGGCTTGTAAGGCAGCGGTGTTTGCATCAGTTCGTCCGTACCATCAACCAATAAGTAGGAATGATATAATTCCTACGCCTTCTCAGCCAATAAAAAGTTGAAATAGGTTATTAGCGGTAGTTAGGATAATTATAGTAATTAAAAAAGTTAGAAGATATTTAATAAATCGATTTAGGTTAGGGTCTGAGTGTATATATCATGTAGAGAATTCTATAATTGATCATGTGACGTATAAGGCCACTGACAGAAAAATGATTGAGAAGAAGTCAAATTTTAGGCTTAATGATAGTTTGATAGAGCCAATAGTAATTCATTGTCAGTTTGTGATTATGAGTTCTGCGCCAGAGTTGAAGAAGGAAGATAGGGGAATAAGGCTAATGAAAAATGCGGATTTGATGCATGAGGTTACGTAATTGGGGAAGTTAATTTGTTTTGTTATGTTAGTGAGTGAGATGATTATGGGGAAGACTAGGAGTGCGAGGATGAGAAAGATGGAGGATGTAATAATGTTTATTACTTTCATTTGGAGTTGCACCAAGTTTTTGGCTCCTAAGACCAACGGATTGCTTCTATCCTATAAAAGTAAGAAAGCCGTATATTTAAGTACGGTAGCATGAGTTAGCAGCTCTTGCATACTTTCTTGGTTAATAAGGATATTCATATCCTGTCTTCAGATTCACAGTCTGATATTTTTTTAAACTATATTAACATAGTGTGGGGCCTATAATTAGTTTAGGGTTAATAGTAAGTAGGATGAGTGGTAGAATATGTAAGGTTATGAGTGTGGATTCTCGTGTATATGAAGGTTGTAGGTTGTTTATATGATTAGTTAGTTTGCCTCGTTGTGTAGTAACAATTATATAAATTGAGTAGGTGGAGGTGATAAAGATATTTATTCCTAGGAGAATAATGGATGGATTAGATCAAGAAAATATAGAGATTGTGATTATTAGTTCTCCTATTAGGTTAATTGTTGGTGGCAGAGCAAGGTTAGCTAGGCTTGCTAGAATTCATCATGTAGCTATTAGGGGAAATAATATTTGTAGACCTCGGGCTATAATTATTGTTCGGCTATGGATGCGTTCATAGTTTGTGTTAGCTAGGCAGAATAATAGGGAGGAGGTTAGGCCATGAGCGATTATTAGTGTTGTGGCTCCTATAAAACTCCATGGAGTTTGGATTATGATAGCGGCAATAACTAGAGCTATGTGGCTTACTGAGGAGTAAGCGATGAGAGACTTAAGATCTGTTTGTCGTAGACAGGTAGAGCTAGTTATAATTATTCCTCATAGGGATAAGAGAATAAATGGGTAGGCTATGTATTTGGTTACTGGGTCTAAAATTGTAGAGATACGTATTATACCGTATCCGCCTAATTTTAGTAGGATAGCTGCTAGGATTATTGATCCTGCGATGGGAGCTTCGACATGGGCCTTGGGAAGCCAGAGGTGAACCCCATAGAGAGGTATTTTAACTATAAAGGCTATTACACAGGCTAATCATAAAATATTGTTGGACCATGTTTGGTTGATGGGTGAAGAGTTTAGTGTTATTAGGATGAAGTTTAATGTTCCTATTGAATTTTGGATATAGATTAGAGCAATTAATAGGGGGATTGATCCTACTAGGGTGTAGAATAGAAAGTAGATTCCTGCATTAAGACGTTCTGCTTGATTTCCTCATCGTGTAATAATAATAAGAGTTGGGATTAAGGTAGCTTCGAACAAAATGTAAAATATAATAAGTTCATTGGCAGAAAATGTTATGGTGAGTAGGACTTGAAGACAAATTAGCAAGGAAATGTATAGTTTTTTATTGTACTCAGATTCTTTTTTAATGTGATTTTGGCTGGCTAGAAGTGTTAGTGGAAGAAGTCAGGTTGTTAGGACTAGAAGTGGGGTTGATAAGGGATCTGCGGAGAATGTGGTAGAAAAACTGAGATTGTTTTCGTTGTTTTGTCATAAAAGGCTAATGGAGATTAAATTAATTAGGAGGCTGTAGGTTGTTACGTTGACTCATATTTTCTTATTGCTTGAAAGTCAGGTTAGGGGGAGTAGCATGAATGATGGAAGGATAATTTTTAACATTGTAGAAGATTTAGATTGTGGACGAAATCAGAGCCGTAGGTGTTTGAGATTTTTGCTAGTAAAGCTAATCCAACAGCTGCTTCGCAGGCGGCAAATACTAAGATAACGACAGGGATAGGGAATATAATTATTGAGTGGGTATTTAAGGGTGTAATAGTGGCTAGAATAAATAGGGATAGTATTATACCCTCTAGGCAGAGTAGGGTGGATATAAGGTGTGTTCGAAATATGAGTGTCCCTAGTAAGGAGAAAGAAAAGGCTAGGGTAATATTGAGTACGGCAGGTGTCATTTTTTGGTAATTATGATATCATCATAATCTAATGAGTCGAAATCATTAATTTTAATTAAACTAATTACCAGCTATTCTGTTCATTCTAAGCCTTTTTGTGTTCATTCGTGGGCTAGTCCTAGGGCTAAGATTGTAATGAGAGTAAATGCTATAATTGTTGGCATATTTATATTGGGAAATTGTATTGCCCAGGGTAGTGGAAGAAGTAATGCGATTTCAAGATCGAAGAGTAGGAAGGTGATTGCTACTAGAAAGAATTTTATTGAGAAGGGTAGTCGAGCGGAGGTTATTGGGTCAAATCCGCATTCATACGAGTTGGCTTTTTCAGTGTAGATATTGAGGTGAGGAAGTCAAAAGGCTACAGAGATTAAGATAATAGCTAGAGAAATGTTGACTAATAAGATAAGTATTATATTAATTACTTTCTTCTAGGTCGTTCTAGAGCTAACTGATTGGAAGTCAGATGTACTGATTATACTAAGAAAGTAAGATCCTCATCAATAGATGGATACGTACAGGAATAGTCATACTACGTCTACGAAGTGTCAATATCATGCTGCTGCCTCGAATCCAAAGTGGTGTTTGGATGTGAAGTGGTATTTTAATTGTCGTAGTAGGCAAATAATTAGGAAGGTAGAGCCAATAATTACGTGGAAACCGTGGAATCCGGTTGCTATGAAGAATGTTGATCCATAAATTCCATCTGAGATGGAGAATGGGGTTTCAAAATATTCTGAGGCTTGGAGAATAGTGAAATAGGCTCCTAGTATAATTGTGATAAATAGGGCTTGATTTATGTTATTTCGTTTTCCTTCTATTAAACTGTGGTGTGCTCATGTGATGGATACTCCTGATGCTAGTAGGACTGATGTATTAAGGAGTGGGACTTCTAGGGGATTAAGGGGTGTAATTCCTGTTGGTGGTCAACATCCTCCAAGATCATGGGTTGGAGCTAGGCTTGAGTGATAGAATGCTCAGAAGAAGCCTGCGAAGAAGAATACTTCGGAAATGATAAATAAGATCATTCCGTAGCGTAGGCTTTTTTGTACAGCAGGCGTATGGTGTCCTTGATAAGTACTTTCTCGGATTACATCACGCCACCATTGACATATAGTGAGTATGTTACTTAGAAGTCCTAGGGATAGAAGGATATATGAATTGTAGTGAAATCATATAACTAAGCCCGAGGTTAGGAGGAGGGCAGAGAAAGCTCCTGTCAGAGGCCATGGACTTGGGTTAACTATATGGAAAGCATGAGTTTGGTGGGTCATTAGGTGTTATCATGTAGATAGAGGCTTACTAGCAGGGTAAATACGTAGGCTTGAATTAATGCTACAGCAAATTCTAGAATAGTGAGAAGTGCTAGAATAATAAATGTGATTGTAGCTGTTGGCGGGCTAATGCTTGTAAGAACTAGAGTAGCCCCGCCAATTAAGTGAATTAACAAGTGACCTGCAGTAATATTAGCTGTTAAACGGATTGCTAGGGCTATGGGCTGGATAAATAAGCTGATGGTTTCGATAATGATTAGTATAGGAATAAGAGAAATAGGGGTTCCTTGAGGTAGAAAGTGGGCTAATGAAGCTTTTAGTTTGTGGCGGAACCCTAGAATTACGGCCCCAGCTCATAGCGGGATTGCTATGCCTAGATTTGTTGATAATTGTGTGGTTGGGGTAAATGTATGTGGTAGGAGTCCTAGTAGATTGGTTGAGCCAATAAATATAATTAGGGATACTAGTATTAGTGCTCATGTTCGTCCTTTTGGTGAGTGAATTAGTATTATTTGTTTAATAATGAGTTTGATTAGTCATTGTTGGAATGAGTATAAGCGGTTTGAGATTAATCGTTTAGAGGAAGTTATGAGAATTGATGGGAGTATAATAATAAGTATAACAATAGGTAATCCTATTATTGTGGGGGTAGTGAAAGAGGCAAATAGATTTTCGTTCATTTTGATTCTCAGGGATTGTTTGTTTTTATAAGTTTAATTGATTTTATTGATAGGATTTGTGGGAAATTATGAAGTGAGATTTTTAGTTGTATAAGAATGAATAATGTAATTGTAGTTGATAATACAGTGGTAAATCATGTAGATGTGTCCAGTTGTGGCATTCATTATGGAGACTTGTTGTCTCTAATTTTAACTTAAAAGGCTAACGCTCTAAGCTTCATAATGTAATTAGATTATTGATAGAGATCAGTCTTCAAAGTTTTTTAGGGGAACTACTTCAAGTACAATGGGCATGAAACTGTGGTTAGATCCACAAATTTCTGAGCACTGTCCGTAGAATAGTCCGGGACGGTTGGATGAGATAGTTGCTTGGTTTAGTCGCCCTGGAATAGCATCTGTTTTTAATCCTAGTGAGGGGACAGCTCATGAATGAAGTACATCTTCAGATGAGATTAGTATTCGAATTGGTAGTTCTATAGGTAGGACTACTCGATTGTCTACTTCTAGTAGACGAAGTTCTCCTGGCTTTAAATCAGTAGTTGGAATTATGTACGAGTCGAAGCAGAGATTTTCATAGTCTGTATATTCGTAGCTTCAGTATCATTGATGGCCTATTGTCTTAACTGTGAGGGCTGGATTGTTAATTTCATCTATTATGTATAAGATTCGTAAGGAGGGAAGAGCAATTAGAATAAGAATTACAGCGGGTAGGATAGTTCAGATAGTCTCTACTTCCTGGGCGTCTATAGTGCTAGTGTGAGTGAGTTTTGTTGTGAGTATTAGAGTAATAATATAGAGGACTAAGGAGCTAATTAGGAATACGATTATAAGTGTGTGATCATGAAAACTCATTAGTTCTTCTATGATGGGTGAGGACGCATCTTGTAAGCCTAGTTGGAATGGATAAGCCATATAAGATATATAGAGTTTAGTCTATAATTTAACTTTGACAAAGTTATGTAATTTATTTACTAATATCTCATAGAGAAAGACATAGAGGTTATGGTGCTGGCTTGAAACCAGTTTTAGGGGGTTCAAATCCTTCCTTTCTTATTTTACTTTGACAAAGGTTGGCTCTTCAAATGTGTGATATGGTGGGGGACAACCGTGAAGTCACTCTAGATTTGTGGAAGTATATTCTACATGAAGTACTTCTCGCTTGGAAGCGAAGGCTTCTCAGATTATAAAGATTATAATTAGAACTGCTGTTAGTGAGATAAAAGATCCTATAGATGATACTGTATTTCATGTTGTATAAGCATCTGGATAGTCTGAATAACGTCGTGGTATGCCTGATAGACCAAGGAAATGTTGTGGGAAGAATGTTATGTTTACCCCTACAAATATAATGGCGAAGTGAGTTTTAGCTCAAATGTCATTTAGTGTATATCCTGTAAATAGGGGGAATCAGTGAATAAATCCAGCTATAATAGCAAATACAGCACCTATGGAAAGAACATAGTGAAAATGGGCGACTACATAATATGTATCATGAAGAACAATATCTAAGGAGGAGTTAGATAATACAATACCTGTGAGTCCTCCGACCGTGAATAGGAAAATAAACCCCAATGCCCATAGTATTGCGGGAGACCACTTAATATTACCTCCGTGTAAGGTTGCCAGTCAGCTAAAGACTTTTACTCCTGTGGGAATGGCGATAATTATTGTGGCTGATGTGAAGTAGGCTCGTGTATCTACATCAAGCCCTACTGTAAATATATGGTGGGCTCAAACGATAAATCCTAGAAACCCAATAGATATTATGGCTCAGACTATACCTATATATCCAAATGGCTCTTTTTTACCTGAATAATAGGTTACGATGTGGGAGATAATACCAAAACCAGGAAGAATAAGAATATATACTTCTGGGTGTCCGAAGAATCAGAATAGATGTTGATAGAGAATAGGGTCACCTCCTCCAGCTGGATCAAAGAAAGTTGTATTCAAGTTACGATCTGTAAGAAGTATTGTAATTCCTGCGGCTAGAACAGGGAGAGAGAGAAGTAAAAGTACAGCAGTAATTAATACTGACCAGACGAATAAGGGGGTTTGATACTGTGTTACAGCTGGTGGTTTTATATTAATGATTGTAGTAATAAAGTTAATAGCTCCAAGGATTGAAGATACCCCTGCTAAATGTAGTGAAAAAATAGTTAAATCAACTGATGCTCCAGCATGAGCTAAATTGCCGGCTAATGGGGGGTAAACAGTTCAACCTGTTCCCGCTCCAGCCTCTACTATTGATGACGCTAGTAGGAGGAGAAATGATGGTGGCAAAAGTCAGAAACTTATATTATTCATACGAGGAAACGCTATATCTGGTGCCCCAATTATAAGTGGGATAAGTCAGTTGCCAAAGCCACCAATTATTATTGGCATGACTATGAAAAAAATTATTACGAAGGCATGAGCTGTAACAATTACATTATAGATTTGATCGTCTCCTAATAGAGTACCCGGTTGACCAAGTTCTGCTCGAATTAGGATACTAAGGGCTGTTCCTACTATCCCTGCTCAGGCCCCGAATAGCAGATATAGGGTCCCGATGTCTTTATGATTGGTAGAGAATAGTCAGCGGTTAATGAACATAGGTAAAATGGCTGAGTAAAGCATTAGACTGTAAATCTAAGCACAGAGGATAAGCCTCTTTTTACCAAGTCTTAAGGTGATAATCACATCGAATTGCAAATTCGAAGGTGTAGAGAACTGACTCTACTAAGGCTTCTCCCGCCCCCTTTTCTGATAGGCGGGAGAAGTAGATTGAAGCCAGTTTAAGGTGTTTAGCTGTTAACTAAAAGTTCGTAGGTTTAAGTCCTATCAATCTAGTTGAGGATTTAGCTTAATTAAAGCGATTGATTTGCATTCATTAGATGTAAGATGTAGTCTTACAGTCCTTATCAGAAGTTAAACTTTGTGAGTTTACTTAGGGCTTTGAAGGCTCTTGGACTAATTATCCTAAACTTCTGTTATAGAAGTAAGGGCGATAGGGGAAGTATTAGTGTACTAATAATTATTGTTGGTGATAAAATATTATTATTTTTTGTATAGTTTTGATGGATATATATTTTAGAGTTGTTATTACTTGGGAAGGTAGTTAGTGAGGTTGAATAAATTAGTCGTGTGTAAAAAAATAAATTAATTAATGCGGTTATTGCTATAAGTGAAGCTAAAGATA
>NW_024543253.1:0-25820 GCF_018167655.1 Microtus oregoni
GGAGGCAGAGTTCTTTTGAGTCATCAGAACTCACACCCAGTGACACGGCCTTGTCCAAAAAGGACACACATCCTAATCTTTCTTAAATTATTCACCACTGAAACATTAACCATAGGAGCTTACGGGACCATCCTCATTCAAACTACCACTGTCATGTAAGGGATTTTCCTCTGCCCCCAGCCAGCAGCTGCAGAGGGAGAATTGGGGCTGGTTGAATACTCATAAGTGCATTGACTAGAATCTGTTCCAAGATGTCAGTCATAATACAAGAGACTACTGTGGGACATTTGGGCAGAGCAGGAGGCCATTCCAGTTACTTGTCTAAAATAATGTGCTCTTCAGAAAACAGTAGTCCCCCTTTGGCCCTCTTCATGGACAAACCTGTGTATACTAAAACTGTAAAGACCTTGAGCACACAGGAATTTATGAAACACCATCTGTCTTGGTCACTGTTCTATTGCTGTGAAGAGACACCATGAGCAAGGCCACTCTTATCAAAGAAAGCATTCACGTGCCTTGCTTATAGTTTCTGAGGTTGGTCTGTTACCATCACGGCAGGGAGCATGGTGGCACACAGGCAGACATGGTGTTGGAGAAGTAGCTGAGAGTTCTATTACCTGATCCACAGGAGAGAGAGGCTGACACTGGGCCTGACATGGGATTTTGAAATTCAAAGCCACCCCCAGTGGCACACTTCCTCCAATGATGCCACTTCTACTCCAACAAGGACACCACATCATCCTAAGCCTTCTCAAAGAGTGCCACTCCCTGGAGACTAAGCATTCAGATACATGAGCCTATGGGGACCATTCTTATTCAAACCTCCACACCACCTCCAGACTCCAAGAGATTTGAGCTCTGGTGTTTGCCAGGCGCATATCCCTGGGATGGTCTATGCTGTAAAGCTTCCCTTTTATCCCACATTGATGCTTCCCCCAATTTTCTGCAAAGAGGATGTGGGAAATTTCTCTCTTTTTAGCATAAGGTGACCTTCTCCCAACTTTGTGCTCTTATAGGGGTAGCATGAACACAACTTGGCCAGTAAGGTTTCCCTTCCAATTCTGCAGTTGCTTCTAAGATACAGTCTGAGTCATTATACCAGGATATCAGATGTGCACATAGCCAGAGTTTTGTGGAACTCATCAATTTCTCAGACATGCACAGACAGGGTGTTCTCTTCGGGTGCTTAGCTGACTTGGGGCAAATGAAAACATCGTGCAACTAACTAAAACGGGGAAACTCGGAGATTTGAATTGTCAAGATGCTTGAAGAATCAGGCCCACTGGTAAAAGGAAGTGTCCTTTAGTCATTTCTTGTGAGTGGGCACAAATATCCACAGGGGAATTTCCTTTTGTAAGAAAGCAGCTATAGAATGAGATGGTGGCGCATGCAGACAGGCTACCACCATAATAAATTCCTAATGCACTGAAGTAAGTTAACTATGTACGCCACCGTTGGGGAGCTGGAGAGATAGATGGTCCATGGCGAGAAAAATAATCTGTTAAAATTGGAGGCAAGTGGCTGGGCAGTGGTGGCGCACACCTTTAATCCCAACACTCGGGAGGTAGAGGCAGGTGGATCTCTGTGAGCTCAAGGCCAGCCTGGTCTACAAGAGCTAGTTCCAGGAGGGCTCCAAAACTACAGAGACACCCCCGTCTCAACCCCACCCTCCAGTGGAGGCAGGTAACATCTGATGATTCATGTCAGAATGGCAGGATCACAAGCCGTCTAGACAGTTGGTCTATAGCCATGAGAACTGGGGTGGCTGTCGGGGATTCAAGGATCCATGCATTCGGGGTAACAGAAAAATCAGTACGCTCTGGTTGGTGGCATCTTCTGGACATAATAGGAAAGCTTTTGAGAAATTACATTTCCAGTGATTATCTCTCAAATGAGCCGAGGGATTTTTTACAGAATTGCAATCCTTCACATACTATATGGTACATAGAAGGACCTTACCCTAACCCTAACCTTAACCCTTGGGGAGCTGAGGCAGTAGATGGTTCATTGGTTAGGAGCGATACTTGCTTCCCCAGAGGACCTGAGTTCAAATCCCAGCACCGATGACAGGAAGCTCAAACCATGTGCAACTCCCAGCCTCCGGGATCCAACACTGCTGGACACTGACATTCACATACATAGCCCTCCTCCCCAGGATTAAAGTAAATCTAAAGGCAAAGACAACCAATGAAAATTGGGAAAAGTTTTTCCCTGTCCTGTTATATTTTGAGGAAAAGTTTTGTTTCTGTTCATTAACAACAACAACAAAAAAAAGCATTTAAAAATTTTTGAAAGATGCCATTTCATGGTGATAAAATAATCTGTTAAAAATGGAGTCAGGAGACATCTCCTGATCCATGGTGGGAACAGCAGGACTGTTTCCTATCACATACCCCAATCCAGAGCCCCTGCACATACAAACTCACTGTCTCTATTACGCTCCCACACTACTGGTGGGGATTTTCCACTGTAAACATAGTGAGGCCTGCTACCACATAGCTCAGGGAAGTCCATGAATTCCAGAGCTTTCTGACATTTTTTAGAGGGCTGGACTCCAAGCCCGCCTGTCACCTGGTGTGGAAGGAATACTGAAGGTTCCTGCCACGTTTTCCCCTGTTTTTTCTTAATCTCATCTGCTGCTTCCTCTTGTGGAGGTTGTGTGGCAAGAGAGGCTGCTCATCTCAGCAACTGGGAGGACCAGACTCTTCCCATTTCTGCGGCCACCTGGACACTTACCTCACCCTGCAAGAGCAGGGATGGAAGGAACATTGTGAAACACCGCCTCAGGGTCAGGGTTCCCGAAGGAAAGGCTCTAGGGAAACTGGGGAACATGGTCACCTCTGCCCTGAGCAGTGTGGACAGCGGGAGAAGAGGGACTGCTTCCTTAAGCAGTAGAAAAATTCATAGCTTTAACAAGAATTTATTGTATATATTTATTGTGGTGGTATGTAGCGTGTTCAAGATCTGAGGACAATTTACAGGAGTTGGCTCTTTTCTTCCACCAAGTAGGTTCCAGGCCTCAAACTCGTTGGGCTGGGCTGTAAGCACCTTTGCCTGGTGAGCCAACAGATGGGCCAAGAATTCCACAGTCTTGGTTCTTCCGTGTGCATGTACCAACCCTGCCATAAAAGAATGCATGTATGTTTCCAATTGGCCAAAATATGCAAGTCACCCAATTTTAGTAGATGTTGTCTATATTCTTCTAGTGTTAGAAAGTAGAATTGCTTTTTATTTTCTCTAATTTCCATGTGTGTGCAATAGTTTACATTGATGCCCCAACATATGTCTTGGGGTAATTCTGGACTTCATACTCTAAAGGGAAAGCTTAATGACTGAGATGTCTCTATGCTACACCCATTTAAATGGAAAATGTGACAGAAGAAAAGCCCATACATTGCTGGAGGAGAAATTCCATGTACTCCCTATGTAGAAAAACAAATGCTTGCCTTGGAAAACCAAGGAAAATTTGGCCCATCCTTCCCACAGTCTTCGCTATCAGGCCCCACTCTTCTCCTGGCTATATCTCCCTTACAGAGGGGAGGGGAGAATAAACCTTGTGTGGTGTCTGTCTTGGAAGTTATCCTCGGTGCGGGAGTAGATTTTTTTCTGATTCTGCTTCCATTTGATAGTGCAGTTAACATGTATGGATGATCTATAAGAAAGCAATTTGTTTAAGGAGGTCCCATTGAGGTTACACCAAGCACGTGACTTCCCTTTCCCACACTGTGGGGCCTAGAACCAGAGCCACAGGACTCAGAGAGGAAGAGGAACCACATCTTCAAAGACAAAGACAGGCAGAGGGTCCAGTCTGAGCATGTCACTCTCCTGATTTCAGGAAATGCTCACCACAGGTTTCTCACATAGCAGTCACCTCCTCTCAGCTCTCCCCGTGGGTAGTCTGTGAGCAAAAAGACACTCTTCTCCATTGCTGGAGAGAATGCAACTGTTCTCCAAGCCTATGGATGGATCTTATGCTAGTGAAAACCACAAGCGTGCATTCTGGGACCAGGGGTCTTTCTTCTAAGGATCCATCCCAAAGAACACGGAAGGGGACACAAAGAATCTGACAGAGCAACAATGTAGAACTCCAAGAGCAGAACTATGAAAAACATCTGTGGGAAGGAAAGAGGGACAGCATGATCTCAGGTGTATCTACCACTCAAATGACTAGGTACGCATGTGCTTAGCCAGGTATGATGGTATGCATCTGTGATGCCAACAGGCTGATGGTAAAGACAAGAGAATAGTCGTTTTGAGGCTATCCTGAGCTACATAGTGAGCTCAAGTTTTACCTGACTTATATACTGAGATTCTATCTCAAAACAAACAAAATAATTTTTAAGAAGGCAACATGAAGTCCATGATTATAATTATAGAGTGATCTCCAGGATATATTGTGAATACACAACACAAGGTGAAGAAATGAGGCCAGGGTTATCTGCCTAATGTTTTCCTCAGTTACATGCGGCACATGGAGGTTTATAAATTATATAACCCTATTTAAAATAAATAAAGTCAGCTTTAACAAACAAAATTTAATCATAATTATAAGTGTCACCTTCAGCACTGCTCAGATTTCCAGTGGCCAACAGCCACAGACAGCTAGAGCTTCCTGGGCTGGGCAGTGCAGATGCAGAGCATTTTCATCAATTCAGAAAGGTGCATTGGGAACAGAGAGTGCACACCTTTATTGTGAGTGGGAGAATTGATAAAATATGTATGCTTGTGCTTTGAAACACTGGATAGTTGAGCGCCCCCCAAGAAAAGAAAATGATCTCCTATAGAGTGCCCTGGAAGAAACCAGGACAGAGGCTGACATTTATGCTCTCGAAGATGCAGAAGTACTCATTCCATGCACTGATTCCAATCAACTACTTATCACCAACAACTCCATTGCTCAGATTGAGTACACTAAAAAAACTGCCCCCTCAAAGATGCCTGGGGAAAATGGCTGATTCCAGATTTGGGGCCAGGAATGCAACAGAAAAGTGCACAGTGACCTATCGCATCAGGAAGAATTTGGAAAAGACTAAAAAGTCCGTGTTAAAATGGAGATCTTCACTTGAGTGCAGCAAGTCAGACTTATCAGGGAGATGTGGAATATTTTCTCTTACAGACTGAATTAAAGACCAGATGTCATAGTAGTAGCCAAACCTACTATTTTATAATATATATGAATTTAATTGGAGTTACCTGACGAAAGGGATGATGCTTCTCCCAGAAGCCATGGATTATTAAAAAGCCCAGTGCCAAGTGTGGAACACCCCCTCCAGCTGTTGGTCAGGGCTGTTCCAGTGATCCCCCAAAACAATGCAGGTATTGTTTTGATCTTGTTTCCTATTGTCATTGCTCTTGATTCCTATTGCTTAAGACACCACACACGTTGGCCACAGGGTATGGAGAAATCAAGTTGACACTGACCAGAAACCTTCCTTCCTATTACCTAGTTTTCCTATTACCAGAAGATACTACCAGGCTATTGAGTGGAGGAAAGTTGTCAATGTTCTTATTCCTCTGTGAACTACAATAATGGCCAACATGGCAAGATATACCCATGGGTCAACAGTGGCATGAATATCACAGAGGTAA
This sequence comes from Microtus oregoni, assembly GCF_018167655.1. Taxonomy (NCBI): domain Eukaryota; kingdom Metazoa; phylum Chordata; class Mammalia; order Rodentia; family Cricetidae; genus Microtus; species Microtus oregoni. Next base: position 5,590 of record NW_024543253.1, read on the forward strand.
CCAAGTAACTTTATGTTTCAATTTAAGGCCCACTCCACAGGAGGAAACACTTGCCTAGTACTATAAATCTGATCATGATCCCATGGTTGGCGAGTTCAGAGGTCCCAGAGGTGAAACTACAACCACCACCACCACCACCACCACCACTACCACCACCACCACCACAACTAACACCATCACCACCACTAACACCACCACCACCACCACCACCATCACCACCACCACCATTACCACTAACACCACCACCATTACCAACACCACCATTAGCACCACCACCATCACCACCACCACCATTACCACCACCATCACTACTACCACAACCACCACCACCATCATCACCACCACCACCACTAATACCACCACCAAAATCACCACCACCACCATCATCACCACCACCACCACCACCACTAACACCACCACCAAAATTACCACCACCACCACCACTAACACCACCACCATTACCACCACCACCACCATTACCACCACCATCACCACCACCACCACCATCACCACCATCACCACCACCACCACCACCACCACCACCACCACCATCACCACCACCACCATCACCACCAGCACCACCACCACCACCACTAACACCACCACCATTACCACCAACCATCACCACCACCACCACCACCACCACCACCACCACCACCACCACCACTAACACCATCACCACCACTAACACCACCACAACCACCACCATCACCACCACCACCAATACCACCACCACTATCACTACTACTACCTTTACCACTAGTGCCATTACTACTACTCCTCTGGGAGGTGAACATTGTATGACACTTCCAGGTGTCACTAAGGTGAGCAAGTATTGCTGGAGAGATGAGAGAAGCTTCTTCATCAACTGATGTGTGTCATTAAATCACCAAGTTTCACGATAAGGGTCATTGGGTTTCCAAACCATCCAGGGAATGTCTCAAAAATACAAGAAACAACTGTTATCAGAAAACAGCACCACTATGTGGACATGGAGCCAGAAAAGCCCAGGAATTTTTGCCCCGCCTCTTCCCCATAAGCCCCATGCACAGTCACTGCCCTGCCAACAGCAGCCATGGCCAAAGGTCCCACTCTCTACACACTGCAGCTGCATGGCTCCCGTTGATCATAATGGCTGTTCCAACCCACTCTCGCAACAGTTTCTACTCAGTTCATTCTACACACAATAACATAACAACAACAAGAGTGAAATTGTGACTCTCTCCAAATCTTCCTTTCATAGTCATAATACAACTGAAAGACTATGAGAGTCATCTACCCTTTCCACCTCACACCGACATGACTACACTGTCCGCCCAGCCTCTAGGCTTGTCCTCTGCTCGTAGACCAAATGAGGTCCATGTGGACAAGCCCACCAACAAGGCTTGTATATCCCTTCTTCTTCTTGTCAATCAGGACTCGAGTCAAATGCTACCTGATGAAACCGACCTTTGGGGGGAACCCCACCTACAACAATCCCCATCACAGCCATTTTATGTCCACCTTGAGTTCTTTAAAGCACAAATAACATATGGAGTTGCTGCAATTACTGCTATCCTCTACTTACTGACAATTTAGCCATCTAACTCTGCTAGTCTTCTCAGTGCAGGAACCCGGTGCTCACAAAAGAGGCCACTATGTGAATATCTGGATAAACATACATGAAGGAATTGATTTATCTATTTGCTATGCCATGTAACACACTGGTATTTATGGGATTAACAAGAGGACATTGTATGGAATTAAGCAGTCTGTGATCCATATCCTGAAAGACAGAATGTAAAACCCACTAGCAATACTTTTTTTTTAATTTTTTAATTTATTTATTTATTAAAGATTTCTGTCTCTTCCCCGCCACCGCCTCCCATATCCCTCCCCCTCCCCCAATTAAGTCCCCCCCTCAGCCCGAAAAGCAATCAGGGTTCCCTGTCCTGTGGGAAGTCCAAGGAACCCCACCTCCATCCAGGTCTAGTAAGTTGAGCATCCAAACTGCCTAGGCTCCCACAAAGTCAGCGTGTGCAGTAGGATCAGAAACCCATTGCCATTGTTCTTGAGTTCTCAGTAGTCCTCATTGTCTGCTATGTTCAGAGAGTCCGGTTTTATCCCAGGCTTTTCCAGACCCAGGCCAGCTGGCCTTGGTGAGTTCTCAGTAGAACATCCCCTTTGTCTCAGTGTATGGGTGCACCCCTTGCGGTCCTGAGTTCCTTGCTCGTGCTCTCTCTCCTTCTGCTCCTGATTTGGACCTTGAGATTTATGTCCGGTGCTCCAATGTGGGTCTCTGTCTCTGTCTCCTTTCATCGCCTGCTGAAGGTTAATATTCAGGAGGATGCCTATATGTTTTTCTTTGGGTTCTCCTTATTTAGCTTCTCTAGTATCACTCATTATAGGCTCAATGTCCTTGGTTTAAGGCTAGAAACCAAATATGAGTGAGTACATCCCATGTTCCTCTTTTTGGGTCTGGCTTACCCCACTCAGGATAGTGTTTTCTATTTCCATCCATTTGTATGCAAAATTCAAGAAGTCCTTGGTTCTTACTGCTGAGTAGTACTCTAATATGTATATATTCCATACTTTCTTCATCCATTCTTCCATTGAAGGGCATCTAGGTTGTTTCCAGGTTCTGGCTATCACAAACAATGCTGCTATGAACATGGTAGAGCATATGCTTTTGTTGTATGATAAGGCCTCTCTTGGGTATATTCCCAAGAGTGGTATTGCTGGGTCCAGGGGTAAGTTGATCCCGAATTTCCTGAGAAACCACCATACTGCTTTCCAAAGTGGTTGCACAAGTTTGCATTCCCACCAGCAATGGATGAGTGTACCCCTTTCTCCACAACCTCTCCAACAAAGGCTATCATTGGTGTTTTTTATTTTACCCATTCTGACAGGTGTAAGATGGTATCTTAAAGTTGTCTTGATTTGCATTTCCCTGATCACTAAGGAAGTTGAGCATGACCTTAAGTGTCTTTTGGCCATTTGAAGTTCTTCTGTTGAGAATTCTCTGTTCAGCTCAATGCCCCATTTTATAATTGGGTTGGTTAGCCTTTTACGGTCTAGTTTCTTGAGATCTTTATATATTTTGGAGATCAGACCTTTGTCAGTTGCGGGGTTGGTGAAGATCTTCTCCCAGTTAGTGGGTTGCCTTTGTGTCTTAGCGACAGTGTCCTTTGCTTTACAGAAGCTTCTCAGTCTGGACAGCCATCAGAAAGAAGTGGCTATGCCACACCCCACTTCTCAGGTATTGATTCAGTGTCTGTTGTGGACCCAGATATCTAACATTTTAATAAGCATGATTTAGTGTCTGTCGTGGACACAGATATCTACCATTTTAATAAGCACTCCCTGCAAATGTGATGCAGTAATGCATGGCCCTTTCGGGGAAATGGTCTGATGGGGATGGCGTCCATTTCAGTCCGGGTCATTTAAAGGAACCCATGCAGACTTCTGTCATCTGGGGAGTCTATGAATGTCATTGTTCTACAGTGTGCTGCACTATGCTGCTACCTGCTCAACAGGATGTGTTCCTACAAGGCATCACAGACCAGCTACTGGTCACACGGATGGGAAGAGAAAAGGAAATGACTGACCTGGTGAGTCCCACATGATCTTGTCACTCTTGCTCAGGTAACAGGCTGACCAGACCACACCACACTTGGTTCTTCTCCAGGAGTTGGTTCTGCATGGAAAGTTCACTGTTTTCTCCCCTGCTCTACTAGAAGGCAGAGAAGGAGGAGAGAAATCTCATGGAGAGGGGAGGAAGGCAGATGAGAACGCTCATGCACTCTACTGTAGTGAATATAGGGATGGAGTAGTCTGTCTGCATCCAGTCAAGTCAAAGATGTGCAGTGACATCTTCCTCTTCTTTGTTGATCTCACTGACCCTTCCTATACAGACACACACACACACACAAACACACACACACTCACACACACACACACACACACACTCACACACTGGTGACACTGATGACTCACATACTGGAAACAAGGGCTCATGTCAGCTTCTTGTCAACCTTCTGTGTGTACTCTCTACAGTCTTGTTGTACTTCTCATAGAAGAGAACTGACATTGACAACCTTGAAAAGGAACAAACTTGGAAGATGAACACCTGACTCCCAAACTCCTTATAAACATAGAGAAATGAAGACAGTGTGCCTCATTGGTAATTACAATAAGACAGAAAAGAATATGAAGGGGACAGAAGAGTCACACACGTGTGAGGGGACACCTTTAGCAAAGACACAAAGACACTTCAGTGAAGCAGGCATATGCTGGTCACCGAGTTTTTCTGGGACTGTTGGTGGTTATAGGAGGTACAGCCCAGCATCGTGATCAGCTGCCTAAGGATAACCCTGTTCCTTTGATGACCATGACCTTGGTAAAGCTGGATCTATGATTAGGCTGCAGAAAAGAATTTCAGGAAAAGCCAGAATGAAGCAAAGCTTGTGAGCTTATTCATGCTATGGAAGAAGCTCACATAGTATAGGGATGGCTCAGGAATGAAGGCCTGAGTGAGGACTAGAGAGACTTGAGATTAGGGTGTGTGAGGAGGGCAGGAGAGTGAGAAATGTGAAGATTTTTATGGTTCTCAGAGTTACATTGTTACATTATTACATTGTTTGAAAATTACATGCTTTGAGTCTTTGAAATGGTTCTGTTTTTCCACTTGAAGAAAATATACAATAGGTTATTAAAAGTAAAAAATAATAATGCTTTTAAATGTTCTTATCCCTTTTAAAAAAATTTTAGTAAATTAAATTGTAAGGTGAATATGTGATTCTGCAAACATTCTGGTCCTAAGTAAGCATAATTAATTAATTTTTTTAATGTTTTTCACAAGGAAGTCTGTGCACCATCTGAGTGAATACCTATTGCTCACAGAGGACACCAGAGTTTGAGATCTCTCAGAACTGGAGTACAGACAGTTGTGAATCATCAGGTAGGTGCTGGGTATCAACCCTGGATCCTCTGGAAGACATCCAGTGATATTAAAGAATGAACCCTATCCTCAGACCCTAGTTTATTTGCTGTATTTTTTAAACACTATTTGGGATGTCTTTAGTACTACTTGCATTATATCTGTGGGTAATTTCGACTCTATCAGTTGGGTGGAGGCTTCTTGAATGTCAGTTAGAAAAATGTAAAAATGATCACAGGGACGGGTGGTGTTGGCTCACGCCTTTAATCCCAACACTTGGCAGGCAGAGGCTGGCAGATCTCTGTGAGTTCGAAGCCAGCCAGGTCTACAAGAGCTAGTTCCAGAACAGGAACTAAAAAGCTATGAAGAAACCCTGTCTCGAAAATCCAAAAAAAAAAAAAAAAATGATCACAGGGTGAGGGGCTGTGTATTCCCCTCTCATATCCCCTTCAATGCCCTGTTTTTCTGTCTTATTATGGGACAAGTGGGCATCCTCATGGACAAATATAAATATAGACAAGTTGTTTATCACCGGATACAAAAGTCAACCAAAATTAACAAATGATCTACATAGGACTAGAGAGACATCTCCGAGGTTAAGAGTGCCTTTGGCTATTGCAGAGGACCTGACTTCAGCTTACAGTCCCCATATGGTGGCCCAGAGATACCTATAACTCCAGATCCAGGGGAGCTGACAGTCTTTTCTGGTCTCAGCAAGCATCTGCATTCAAATGTGCATACGGCACACACAAACATATAGGCAGATACCCAGTAAATAGTGAAAGCAAATCTAAAAGGTAATTAATCCAAAATACAACCTAAGCATGAATCTTGTAACAGAAAGCAATTGAAAGAATTATAGACAAAATTCATAGATATAACAAACCCCTTTTATGAAAAGAAGAACTGGACTGTTAGGACTTCCATAAAGTGAAAAATGTACACTGTGATATAAAAGATATTTTCCCTGCCTGGGAAAAAATGAATGTAGGAAATTGTGTATTAGATGACAGCCTTATTGTTTCCAGAATACAGAAAGCCTAAAAAAGAGTCACTAAGAAAATACACAATTCATGAAATAAAAGTTGTCCAGAAGGGTGAGTAGATGCTCCACTAAGCGGAACATACAGCATCAACATCCTTAACACTTAGGGAAGAGAGACAGGTGACTCTAGGGGACTCTTGACACCCCCACAAAATATTCAGAAATAATAATACGAAGACCTGGCAAGGTTGTGGGGGATGAAACTATCATACTGACTGCTGGTAGCCATGGGAAATAGGACAATAACTTGGAAAAATATTTCTCAGTTTCTTGATATGTTAATTGTCATTTGACCAAAGCTGTAACAACTTTCCTGATGGAGCAGAGCTGTTACTTTGAGGAAAGCTTTCCCTGAAGCAGATCTGTAAGCTGCTAAGCTTATACTGACTTTGTGGTATTCCTTGCATCTGGACGGCCAGGATCCCTTTACATTTGAGCTGAAATGTTTACACTACACATATATGTTTTTAATTGTACTCATTGTCTGGCAGAAAGACATCTCCACTCTGCCTTATGGCATCCAGGTCCAGAAGGTACTAGCCAATCACAGTCCAGCCAGAGTCCTCAAAGCCTGGTCTGGCTGGTAGACAACCAGAGGCCTGCCCAGAGCTACAAGGCTTCCATTACAATGAGCAAAATGTGTGGTGGAGAAACAGGAGAGAAAGAGTAGGGGGATGGTTCATGTGCTGTGAAAAGAGGGAGAATAGAAGGTGGTAAGGAACAGGCTGAGGGGGTGGTCTTCTTCTCATTCATGGTCATGGGGTCATCAGGACCGAGGTTGCTACCAAAGGTCATTTCTGGGTCTCTGTTCTTATTGCAGCTTGGGTCTATGTTAACATCCATGGTCCACGCTGCCACCAAAGGGCACACAGGAGCCTGGAGTCTGGGCTGTGTCCTCTGGCCTTGTTGGGATCTGAGCGCTGTGTTGCCATTGGAGTGACAATGATCTGAGAGACCCGAGCTGCCAACCTGGGCCATGGTGTTGTCCATGCCTGAGCTGCTGACCAGGGCCATATCTGTGACCCAGCAGTAGCCAGGGTCTTTGTCTTCCTGACTCCTGTTACCATTGAAGGCCATGCGGATGCCTGAGGTGTGGGCCACCACCTGAGGCCACGTTGGTGTCCAAAGGCTTTGCTGCAGCTGGTGCCATCCTGATCTGTGTGGTCTGTGAAACCACCCGGGAAATGGTGACATCAAGGACGAGTTGTTGCCAGGATCATGTTGGGTCTATGGTCCTACCAGAGCTAGGGTATGTGCTGATGTTTGTGGCCCATGTTACTACAGGGGGCCTTAAGAGCCATGAATGATGATATCCAAGGGCCAGAGTGAGCTGGTTCTGCCCTTTGGTGGACATTGTGTCAAGAGCTGGCCCTGACTTTCACAGGAGAGCTAGTCCCACACCTCACCATGGGCATTGGAAAACTGGGCCTGGTGCCATGGGCATAGGTGAGCTGGCTTCGGCCCTATCCTTAGGCAGGCAGCTGATCAGCTCAGCTACCACCCAGGTCCATATTGGGGTTCTTGGCTTGGCCCATCCTAACATCTACACCATCTAAGGCCTACTGGAATGCTGGAATTGACTGGTCCTGGGGAACAATACCTGCAGAATCTCTGTTACTTGGGGTGACTGCAGGATATCCTAGAGGAGTTTTGTTGTGGGTCCCATGATGATAGTGTACCAGAAACTAGAGGCCATGAACAAGTTCAATGACTCATTGCAATGAAAGTTTACAAGTAAATATGTTGGACAAAAAGGTATACTGTGTGACTCACCTTATATGTAGATCGTATTAAAGTGTAATAGAAGCCCGAGTACTGCTTCTGATGACTTCAGTTGGATCCCCAGGACTCACATTGTGGAAGCAGAGAAATGACTCCTGCAAGTTGTCCTCTGACCTCTACAAGTACACTGTAGATCATGTATGGCCTTGCCAGACACACAAAATAGGCAGACAAATAAATGTAAAAAATGTAAATGGACATAACTTACCAAACACAAAACAAAAGCCAAAAATAACCGATGTTCTTATTGCTGACTGAAATAGACTCTAAAATGATTGCTTTTTTCAAGACATATATCTGAAACAAAGGCATTAAAATGTTAACTTGAACACTTAAAAAGAAGTAAACACATACCATCCAGGAACGAATTATTAGAAATCTAGAGTTATAATCTTAACGTTTAAGAAAGAACTAAAACTAAAGTGGAATAAAACAATTTTAAAACATGCAGTAATGTTATGTGTAAAATTCAGTAGGAGAATGCAAATCTTTCATACTTATATTTCAGTCACACAGCAAAATATGGATTGAAGGAGAATTACAAGAAAGTATAAAAGCCGATTAATAATTGCAGATGAATGCAAAGTAGATTTCTCAATGTGACCACAATCATAGGAAAATAATTTATTAAATGAGAGGCCCTGCATAACCTAACCTCAAAGGCATATGCCCTGGGAAGACATATGGAACTCTTAAGTCTGATATAATCTTTTTTGTTGAAAGCATGGATTATTCCGTGATGGGAACTTCATTTGATGTGTAATGCAGTTTCTCCCCCTTTCCTTATCAGCATTTACAGGTTATTATTGACAGTCAGAAACAAATGAGAGAAATGTCCCAGAGACAAGTCCATGGCCATCGTCACAGATATCACACGCAAAAGACATACATAATTTTGTAGCTCTCACTATCCTGTGTGTGGTCAGAGATGAATGTGTTTTAACGTGGTTGTACCCCTTGAGCTCTCAGTAAACACCAGGGAGCTAGGAGAGTGAGAATGAGAGGTGTCGTGTGTGTGTGTGTGTGTGTGTGTGTGTGTGTGTCTGTGTGTCTGTGTGTCTGTGTGTGTGTGTACAGGAATTCCTTGGCAGAGGCTGGTCTGCAAAGCCTGGTTGATTGACTCTTAGACCTGCAGTGATATGGAGATGGTGGAAGTCGCAGTCCCAGGGCCTAATTACAATTTCCTTTGTGTTCTCTTGAGCCCATGAGTAGCCACTCCTTGGGCCCCCTGAGTTGGACTTACTTAACACCTTGTCACTAACAGATGACGTTGGACCTGACATTTAAAATATCAGAATATGTCTCCTTATCAAAGCTTTAAGTTTCTACCAGTCAAAGGACTGCTTTTCATCACATAGCAGCTAGTGCCTGTAGCTGAGGTTTCTCTGCTTTACCATAACAGTCTACTTAATATTATCACCCATGTACTTAAGGAGAGTCTATAGTTTCTTCATTCTGTGATTATAAAAACTTCATGAAACTGTTTCCACATTGTAACTTGCAATTTGTACTAACATAAACCTGTCTCACTCATGTTTACTCACAGATATTTGACTCCAGAATGAACTCTCTTCTTCCTTCGAGGTGAGAGCTGTGTGTTTACATTGACATTTGTTAGTGTGTGTTGTGTATATACTCATGCTTGTGCAAATATGTCCCTGGATATATATGTGTGAAAGTTAGTTAATCACTTACTGCTGTGATAGGCTATGTGTTATAATTCTCCTGGTCCTCTTCAATGATGACCTGGTGTGTAGTACACTGCTTACTTATCTCCATAGTTCTTTACTCATGTGCTGACCGATATCAGTATGGCTCAACACCCATTTTCCCAAACTGTTTTCCTCTATTGCTGTTCTCTATTTCCATGCTCCATTTGTCCCAGTATGGCTAGAGGAATCCTTTTAAGATGGCATCTGTGTTCATCTGGTGCCTCTGGAGAATTTCCTGGGTCTACGCATTGTACTCTCTGAGCCCCTGTATGGAAAGGAAGTAATGATGCCTACCTCAAAGAATCATTTTCAGGGCCTGAATGGAGAGGAAACAAAACCTGTGTATTTTTGTGGTTGGCCGATTTCCCTTGCCCCCTTTGTGCTGCCCATGGAAGGCTGTGGCATGAAAGTAGGGGCCTGAGTGCACACAGAGAAGGGGAGTTCTTGCCATGGGAATGGGAAATGCACAAGCTCACATTCCCAGTATGTGTCTGCAGTCACAGTTATCACTGTATATGCCCAGGGTGGTGAGATGACCTGGGAGGAGGAAAAACATCATTGTGTACCTTCCATTGATGTCGTCTGCACAGACAAGCACCATCATTCCATCCCCTGGGATTTATGTGCTTCCTCATCCTGGTTTCCTCTATTTCATGAGTTTTCTTTTCCCTTCTGCTACCTTCTAGTGTAAACATAAAGGGAAATATCTGCAACCCAGAAGCAGGAGTTTGTATGGAAGAACCCAGTGTGCTGTGATGTCTGCCAGACCGGACAGAACATTGGGACAAAAGGGTGAGTTAGATCCCTTCCCCCATCCTTATCCATTCAATATAATAACAATACCTCATCTTCTGTTCATTAGCAATCCTGAGGTTAAACATGATCCTGTGTGCATAAATGCCTTCTCATCTCAGCTGGATAGAAAGACCAAAGCACTTTGGAGTAAGTATGTTACAGCAGCTATCCAAGATCTCCCTGATAAGAGCTAGAGAGTGGAACTCAAACATTGTGATTGCCTGCGAGTCTAACCCTATTTGATATTATTGTAATTATAGCTCCTTCACAATCACCCCTTGTAAGAACAAAATCTACAATACATTTACTCTATGTCTATAGAGGACCACATCACATCACTATGCTTCCTGCTTAAAACATCACACAGAACTGAGAGATATTAAGAGGAAAATGAAATTTGTGTTTTGTTTAATCATTTTCTGCATTGATTTTATTTTTCCTTCTTCCAGATATTTCTATGTTTCCTCTATATGTAGGGATAGGTCCCGCCCCTTGGGGGGCGTGTTCGCCTCGGGCTAATGTCTGCCTATAAATTTGGCGAGCATGCTCCCAGCCATCACTTCTGCTTTCCTGGTCTCCACGGGAACGGTGCTTCTGTAAGTCTATTTCTACATTAAAGCTATAGATATATATTTTTTTACAATCTGTCTGCATTTGTTTACGCCGTTACAGATTGGCGCCCGATGTGATGGACTAAACCCACTTAAAAAACCTGAGAAGGCTTACAAATAAGGGAGAGAGAGTTTAACACAGATTTTTGCTGTTCGTTGGTGGCATGCTGTAGAGAGATTTCCTGATTCGGCAACAGTAGCAGAAAAAACGCTGTGTCATTTTAAAGTGCGACTTCCTGGGGCTGTGCCGCCATTGCGATCTCTTTCTGGCTCCTGAGGGAGACAGAGCTTTTGAATAGAGCATTTGGAGTAAAGTGCTACGATTTGTTTGATGGCAACTAGACTCGCTGTGTTCTCGGGTCTGCTCTGCTTGCTAGAGGCAAGCAAGCGCCTCATCTAAGAGAGGCTTCCTGACTCAGCTTCAGCTGCAAAACCCTGCAGCTCTTAAGAGGTCCTGCCACGAAACACTTAAATGGTGTTGACGAAAAGCTGAACGCATGCTTTTCAGTTTTCAGCCATAGCAGAAAAAAAGCTGCGCCATTTAAAAATGCGGGGAATGCAATCTTGTGCAACCACTATGGAAGTCAGTGTTTCGGTTTCTCAGGAAATTCGGGATCAACCTACCCCTGGACCCAGCAATACCACTCTTGGGAATATACCCAAGAGATGCCCTATCATATGACAAAAGCATTTGTTCAACTATGTTCATAGCAGTATTATTTGTAATAGCCAGAACCTGGAAACAACCTAGATGCCCTTCAATGGAAGAATGGATGAAGAAAGTATGGAATATCTACACATTAGAGTACTACGCTGCGGTAAAAAACAATGACTTCTCTAATTTTGCATGCAAATGGATGGAAATAGAAAACACTATCCTGAGTGAGGTATCCCAGACCCAAAAAGATGAACATGGGATATACTCACTCATAATTGGTTTCTAGCCATAAATAAGGGTCACGGAGTCTACAATAGGTGAATCTAAAGAAGCTAAGTAAGAAGGGGAACCCAAGGAAAAACATATAGTTATCCTCTTGGCTAAGGGAAGTAGACAAAATTGCCGGGGAAAAAATTGGGATCTTGGGGGTGGGGTGGGATGGGGGTAAGGGGAGATGGGGAGAGAAAAGTTAGAAGGGAAGGAGGTCGGGCCTTGGGAAAACAGGAGGATTGGGATAAAGGAAGGTTGGACAGGGGAGCACGGAACCACAATTCTTAGTTAAAGGAGCCACTTTAGGGTTGGCAAGAGACCTGACTCTATAGGGGCCCCCAGGTGCCCAAGCCGAGGTCCCCAGTTAGTTCCTTGGGCAGTTGAGGATAGGGAACCTGAAATGACCCTATCCTAGAGCAATACTGACGAATATCTTGCATATCATCATAGAACCTTCATCTGGTGATGGATGGAGATAGAGACAGAGACCCACACTGGAGCACTGGACTGAGCTCCCAAGGTCCCAATGAGGAGCAGAAGGAGGGAGAACATGAGCAAAGAAGTCGGGACCACGAGGGATGCACCCACCCACTGAGACAGTGGAGCTGATCTATTAGGAGCTCACCTAGACCAGCTGGACTGTGACTGAAAAAGCATGGGATAAAACTGGACTCTCTGAACATGGCGAAAAATGAGGGCTGATGAGATGCAAAGGACAATGGCACGGGGTTTTGATCCTACGTAATGTGATGGCTTTGTGGGAGCCTAGCCAGTTTAAATGTTCACCTTCCTAGATATGGACGGAGGGGGGAGGTCCTAGGACTTTCCACTGGGCAGTAAACTCTGACTGCTCTTTGGACTGGAGAGGGAGGGGGAAAGGAGTGGGGGGAGGGGGAGAAGGGTGGGAGGAGGGGGCATAGGGTGGGAGGAGGGGGAGGGAAATGGGAGGCTGGGAGGAGGTGGAAACTTGTTTTTTTTCTCCTTTTCTCAATAAAAAAAAAAAAAGAAAAAAAATAAATAAATAAAAATAAAAATGCCGCTTTCTGGGCTGTCCTGCCAGGGCAAACTCTGACTCTTTTACGCAGGCGGTTCGTGCGGTTTGCAAGCACAGGCTGCTGAAGTTCGCTTGCTGGCAGGGACCTTGAAATGCCATAGAGTTGTGGCAGTAAACATGGCTACAGCCAGTACCTCAGCCATGAGGCTGGAAAGCTAAGGAATGGGCTGGATCCAGTGGGCAAAGCCACACCTTTAATCCTACTGATATTGCTTGGTAAATTAAAGACTCATGTGGTCAGAAAAAGAGAGATATACAGTAAAGAGAGATTAAAAGACAAAGAAAATTTTTAAATGGTTTAAAGTGTGTTAAAAATATATGCAGACTAAAAGTTGAAGTTCTTAAAGTAAAAAACAAAAAAAGGAAGAGAGTTGTTGTGTGTGGTAGCACACGCCTTTAATCCCAGTGCCTAGAAGGCAGAGACAAACAGATCTCTGTGAGTTCAAGGTGTAGTAGTGTACACCTTTAATCCCGAATGCCTGGGAGGCAGAGACAGGCGGATCTCTGAGAGTTCAAAGACAGCCTGGTCTACAGAGTTACTACAGGTCAAAGATACAGAGAACCTGTCTCAAAAAGCAAAGAGTTAAAAGTAAAAATAAACAAAATAGAGGTTAAAACAAAGCTGCACAAAGATGTAAAATACACAGAGAATTTTGATACTGTATGCTATTATGCTCTCTTTGAATTATTTGAATGCTGAGGAAGGAGCAACAGCTGCTAAAAGATATTTATTTATAAATGCTGCTGAACTAATCCAACATAGATATTTAGAATTTGGATCTAAGGATATGATACTTTGGAAAAGAGATTCTTCTTTTGTTTTCACAGAGGATCAGACCTTGTGGATTGCATTTATCCCGATATGGTATGATGGACCACACCCTCCTGAAGGGTTGTTGTGAACATCTTCAGAAAATTGCTTCGCTCAACTGCCAACTGAGATGAAACTAGCACACAGGTTATACCATGAAAGACCTAATTAATGACGCCCCCATTCAGCAGGAAGCAGTTTGGAGAGAAAAAACTGCGCCCATGTTCCCAAATATTGTTTATAAATGTTCTTTTACATTTAAAGGGGCAAATGATATAGGTATGAATAATTTGCATTGGTATGGATTTTAAGGTCAATTTGGTTATATGTATATGTATTTCTTGATCTTGATTAAGGTATTGTGATTGTGTAGTTCATTTAAAAATATAATGTATAATTAGAAATATAGATTGTTAATTGATAATCATAATAGTCAAGTTTGTAGTCATGTTAGTTAAGATTTTCTAGATGTACATAGATATATTTTAGATAGGCATTCTTCATATCTTTCAAAGATTATAGAATATGGCATTTTAAATGTTTTAATAACTTAGGACATTTTATGACAATGAGACACTCTGCGCCTGGCAGCACCAATCTACTTTAAGAGGAAGATGGGCATCGAAGAGGCACCTTATGGAGTTTGATAGCCATTTGGGCAAGAAACTGCTCTTGCCTGGACTATTGCATAAACTGGACACAGAGAACCCACAGAGAGAGGACTACTGAACTTGCCTAAGGTGAGATGATCTTTTGGGGTTCCTGATTCATGAAAAAGTCTGCGAGACATTCTGCAGGACACAACAGATAGTGACTGAACTGACTTTGAATTTTCCTGCTTTATGGAAATGTCTGCTGAATACCATGGGCCTGAAGGCTGAAGATGGATGCCCCAACGGTACAGAGGAACCTTGGGTGACTATCCAGGCAGCAAGATGTCTCTGTCATTTCTAGAGTTTTAAAAGTTGCTTTTTTCTTGTTTGCTTAGGTAGTATTGTATCTTTCTGGAGTCTTTGATGGAGTTAAGAATAGTTAGTTATAGTTATAGTTTTCCTTAGTTATGATAAAGATTATTGTAACTTTTACTTGATAACTGTTTTGTTATATGTAATTTTGCTATGTTAAAGTTAAAGCCTTTTTTTTTTTGTTTAAACAGAAAAAGGGGAAATGATGGAGGAAGGTCATTGGCTAATAAAGGAACTGCCTTGGCCCATTTTATTGGTTAGAAGATAGGTGGGAGGAGTAAACAGAACAGAACGCTGGGAGGAAGAGGAAGTGAGCTCAGACTCCACAGCTCTCCTCTCGGGAGCAGACGCCTGAGAGAGACGCCATTCTCCTGGCTCCTGGGCAGACACACGCTATGAAGCTCAGGCCCAGGATGGACATAGGCTAGAATCTTCCTGGTAAGCGCACCTAGGGGCGCAACACAGATTATTAGAAATGGGCTAAATTAATATGTGAGCATTAGCCTAGAAGAGGTTAGATAGAAATGGGCCAAGCAGTGATTTAAATGAATACAGTTTGTGTGTTGTTATTTCGGGTAAAGCTAGCCGGTGGTGGGAGCTGGGTGGCGGAATGCAACCCGCAGCACCCCACAACATCTATAGATTTGCTTCTGTTTGTAAACTTCCTTTAGTCCTTTTTAGCAGTATGTCTCATATTGAGAAACACTTATGTTTACTTTTGATGATATCTTTTTATCTCCACTATAACCCTGGAGAATAATATATGTAGACCAAGAGATTCAGAATTGAAAATTGCTTCTATTTCAGCACTTTAACAAATATTGTGCTTTATCCCTTGGACTACATGCCTCATTGTAATTACGTGGTTTTCTTTTTGTCTTTTTTCTTCTACCAAAAACAGAATTCCTTCAACGTGATCTCAAGGTTTTTTTGCTTTTATTTTCTGAAGTTTGCCTATATCAATCATTTCATGTATTTCTTGGGTTCATACGCTACCTGGTTTAATCAACACTGTTTTAGGCATATCTCTTTGTGTTCCCATCCACAAGTAGTTTGCACCTTCTGTTTTCATGGCCCACATATTTCACTGCCCTCTCTTTTCCATCCTCTTTTAAGCCCGTGTTCTTCTCCTTGTAGTCTAATTCTAGTTTCATGACCTGCAAGCATGACCACACACAGCCAACTCATAAACGAATTCAAGTCTTGATTCGATATCTGAGAGAAAACTTGGGTCTTTTATCCTTACTGAGTCTGGTTTGTTTTACTGAGCTTCTGGAAAACGTGGGTCTTCTCCTACATTTATGGATGCAAAGAGTTCACCATTCTTGGAATATTTTTCTCTTTTTGGGTTAGCCAGGATTTCTACTGCTGTGAAAGATGCCATGACCAAATGCAAGGTGGATAGGAAAGGGTTGATTTGGCTTCACTTCCACAGCACTGCTCACCGTAAAGTTAGTCAGGACAAGAACTTCAGTAGGGCAGGCACCGTGAGGCAGGAACTGGTACAGAAGTCATGGAGGGGTGCTGCTTACTGGATTGGTCACAGGGCTTGTTCAGACTGGTTTCTTATTGAACCAGGACCACCCTCCATCAGTCACTCTTAAGAAAATGCTGTATGGATCTGCCTACAGCCTGATCTTATGAAGGCATTTTCTCAGTGAGGCTCGCTCCTGGCTGAGGACTCCAGATTGTTTCAAGTTGATGTAAAACTATCCAGCACACTTGGGTACGCTTTATCCCTTCATTTATGTATATATTCATCTGTGGCTTGATTTTGTTTTGACATGTATTTCTAGCCGGCCTGGAACTCACTATGTAAAGCAGGCTGGACTGGGACTTTTCATCATCTTCCTTCCTTTTTCTCTTTAGTGCAGAGATTTTGGTCACTCCGTACCACACTTATCTTGCAGTTTATTTTTCTAACCCCTTCATTTCTAAACTGATGATTAAGTATTATTTTATTTTACATAGTGGACAATTTGGGTTTCTCTCTGAAGGTAAAGAATAATCTTATTTCTTTCCAAGAAAAATCACAAAATGTAGGCAAGCTGTAAGTTTCGGTGACTGTCAGGAGGAACAAAATGGACTAGAGAGGTAGAGAAGGTCATTGCCTTTGAGTTAAGGTTCCAGAATTCAGGAAGGTTCAATAAGCAGCTGCATTGGTGGTGGAGCACGTTTAGGACAATGGTTTTCCCAAAAAGAACGAGATGTCCACAGTGTCAGGACAGGCAGGCTTAGGATTTTTACTGGGGTCTGGAAAAAGTAAAAAGAAAAGTGACACCTTTGATTTATAATTCTGAAACGGTAAGGGGCTGGGTAAATTGTTCTGTTCTTGCTTCTTTGTTTGTTTGTTTTTTGACTTGCAGATGGTTCAGTAAGGAAAAGTGCTTACTTCGAGGGCAAGCCTGATGATCTGAGTTCAGATCTCAGAGCCCATGTAAAAGCCAGATGTGGTGCTCACATCTGTAATCCCAGGATTCCTACAGCAAGATGGGAGGTATAAGCATGAGAACTGGCTGAAAGATTGTGGTCCAGGGACCCTGGAGTACACAGTGTATGCGGCAGAAACTAGAGAACTCTGCCTCAAAAGGTTGAAGACAAGAACTGGCTCCAAAATAATTTGTTCTCTTACCTCCTCTCTTGTACGATGACATTTCCATACCTGTGATCACACAAATGTGTGCTCATACGCACACACACACACACACACACACACACACACACACATTGGTGTACTTAGTACTATAGATCTCTAAGCAGCTGTCATGGTGACCAATTATTTGGGGTTAAAAAGTGTGTGTGTGTGTGTGTGTGTGTGTGTGTGTGTACCTTTCAGGGAACCAGTTCCAAGGTGCATGTGTGCCGATCAAAGACAGTTTGTGATGATTGGTTCCCTCCTTTCACCTCATGGGTCTGGGTATTGAACTCAGTAGGCAGGCAGGATTACATGTGCCTGTCTTTTTCCATTGAGTCACCTGCAAATTGAAATATTTCAATACATATGTGCATTTGTATACAAATTTAACAGCTTCATGTGGAGTTGGTTTTGGTGAATCTTCCATATTTATCTGGAGAGTGAGTAGGTTGTCTTCTATCAGGTTTCAGAAATTCATTGAGCTACATATAGGATCTACAGGGAAATTAGCTTTCATAAATCTTTTCAATGTATTATTTCCCATATGATTATTGTTGCATCGAAAGCAGTGTGTTCCAATCTACTATTGTTCCTGAGCTTTTCCTTATCCGTTGCATTAGTCAGATCTCACTAAAGCAGTGGTTCTCAATCTTCCCAAAGTTGTGACCCTTTCTTTAATACGGTTCGTCATATTGTGCTGACCTACAACTACAAAGTTATTTAATTGCTTCTCATAACTGTAATTTTGCTATTTTTATGGACAACAATGTAAATATCTTTGTTTATCTATGGTCTTATCTGATCCCTGTGAAAGGGGTCAAACTCAAAGGTTGAGAATCACTGCTCTAAAGAAACATAACTGATAGAATGTGGTCAAGCTAGTCCATTAAGGGCTATTGTCCCTGCACAGAAAAGCCATAAATGGTAGTTGTTCAGTCAACAAGACTGGATGTCTCAGAGGTTGTCATTTGGCATGGGAGTTCTAGAGGATTCTTAGGGACCTGCTATTAGTCTTTGTTCAGTATTGGACTCCCCAAAACATAGGTTCACCTCCAGCCAAGGCCTCAGAAGCAGGGTAGATGAACTTGCTGGTAAGAATGAGGGCACACAAAAGCAAAAGCTTTCCTCTTCCATGTTATTTGATGTGGTCTTCCAACAGAGATATTGCCCAGATTAGGGTGGGTCTTCTCACCTCAAATAATTCAGTGAAGAAAATCTCCAACGGGAGTGTTCAGATGCTTGAGTTTTAGTTGATTTCAGATATAGTCAAGTTGAAAACCAAGATTAGCCATCACATTCCTCAAAAAAAACTGCCCATGATTGCTATATCCCTTGAAAAAGTAACATTTTGCCACTAAAGTTGAGCCCATAGAATTATTGTGGGTTTCAAAGATATCTCTTAATTGCATATTCTTTTAAGCATTTCTCAAATATCAGAATTTTTATCTCAGGTTTCCTTTTATTTGTAATTGGCTACTATGTTTTTGTTCATTTCTAAGTGTTCAGTGTAACATTTAAGGGGTATGTGCTTTAAAAGTCAGTAGTTATCTTAACAGGCAACCTGAAGAGTATTTTCTTTGCTTGATAAATTCATATACATTTACATTTCTTATGATATCAGTACGCTTGGTCATTTAGAATCATCTGTTCTATTATATAAGTAGCACTTACCTTAATGATGTCTGTGAGATGCTCTGTATCCTAGATACAAGAATTCCTTGATCTTGTGCATGGTTTTCAAACTTGTATTTCCCCATCAGGGCATTGTCTTCATTTATCAACCATTACTTGGAAGAGTGTACATCTGACACTTGATGGACGTCCTAACAACACGCTTCTCAACTTATGAAAAGAGGTTTGTTATATCTAAGAAGTTTGGTTTTTATTGTTTTTATTGAGCTATACATTTCGCTCCGCTATCCTACCTTCCTATACTCTCCCCTTCCTCCTCTCCTTTGACCCCCCCCCCACACGGCCAGTTTTCTCAGGAATTCTTATCTTTTTCTCCTTCCTATGTAGACCGGCAATGTCTCTCTTCCTTCTCTAGGTTGTCTGGGGTTGTGGAAAGTAAGCTGGTTTTTCTTTGCTTTATGTCTAAAAGTCACTCATGAGAGAGTACATATTACATTTGTCTTTCTGGGTCTGGTAAGAAGTTTGTTTTTAATCCATGTTCCTGAGCTTGAAGGTATTTAGGTTGTCTACTTATTATATTGTCTATTTAGATTGATTATTCAGTTTTAACTTATTTTTATTTTTCGTCATGAGATTGGAGTGTATTTGTGTGTGAAATATGTACACATGAATTCACATGCCCATGGTGGCCAGGAGAGGACACTGGTTCCCCTGGATCTAGAGTCACAGAAAATTGTAAGCCACTCAGGTCCTCTGCAGTGGCACAGTGCACTTTAACCCCTGAGACATCCCTGCAACCTTACTTAGACCTGCTTTCTCTCAGGGTGCATTCTCACAGAGCCCAAAGGTCTTCAAAGGCATTTTGCTCTCAGAAAAAGTCTAGGGCACAAGGGAGGATGGGCAGGGCATCTCTATATGCAGCTTGTGCCAGATTGTGGTCATAGAAACCAAGATGACATTTATGGAACACAAGAATACATGACAAGGACAGCAGACGTTCCCCGCCCCCAATAATGGGACTGAGCTGAGAGTGTGAGTGCCCTATGGTGGGGGCTGACCCCTATGGACACAGGAAGATAAAACTCTTAGATGCAAGCCAGAAAATGCTGCTTCACTTCCTGAGGGAGAAAGACATGGAGGCTTCTGGATATACAAGCATGTACCCGTCCTGATTCAGAATGACCATAAACCATTTTCTGGGAAAAGGTGGGGTGTTTGTGGAAAATAAAATAGGCATCAGTGCCTGCACTCGCCCAACTCCCGGCTCTGTGAAAAGGGATGTGAATGGCTCATCCACAAATCTCTTGAACCTGTAGTGATAATGCCTGCTTAAACCATCACCA